>NW_024060522.1:2500-23815 GCF_016432855.1 Salvelinus namaycush | reverse complement strand
CTGTTTTGATGTTTAGTCTTATGGATTGATAAAGCATCGTCAACATTAGATAAGTCAAACTGTTTTGAGGTTTAGTCTTACGATGATAAAGCAGCGTCAACATTAGATAAATCAACTGTTTTGATGTTTAGTCTTATGGATTGGTAAAGCAGCGTCAACATTAGATAAGTCAACTGTTTTGATGTTTAGTCTTACGGATGGATTGAAGCAGCGTCAACATTAGATAATCAACTGTTTTGATGTTTAGTGCTTACGGATGGATAAGCAGCGTCAACATTAGATAAGTCAACTGTTTTGATGTTTAGTCTTAAGGATGGATAAAGCAGCGTCAACATTAGATAAGTCAACTTTTTGAGTTTAGTCTTAAGGATGGATAAAGCAGCGTCAACATTAGATAAGTCAACTGTTTTGATGTTTAGTCTTAAGGATGGATAAAGCAGTGTCAACATTAGATAAGTCAACTGTTTTGATGTTTAGTCTTAAGGATTGATAAAGCAGCGTCAACATTAGATAAGTCAACTGTTTTGATGTTTAGTCTTAAGGATGGATAAAGCAGCGTCAACCATTAGATAAGTCACTGTTTTTTGATGTTTAGTCTTAAGGATGGATAAAGCAGCGTCAACATTAGATAAGTCAACTGTTTTGATGTTTAGTCTTAAGGATGATAAAGCAGCGTCAACATTAGATAAGTCAACTGTTTTGATGTTTAGTCTTAAGGATTGATAAAGCAGCGTCAACATTAGATAAGTCAACTGTTTTGATGTTTAGTCTTAAGGATGGATTAAAGCAGCGTCAACATTAGATAAGTCAACTGTTTTGATGTTTAGTCTTAAGGATGGATAAAGCAGCGTCAACATTAGATAAGTCAACTGTTTTGATGTTTAGTCTTAAGGATTGATAAAGCAGCGTCAACATTAGATAAGTCAACTGTTTTGATGTTTAGTCTTATGGATTGATAAAGCAGCGTCAACATTAGATAAGTCAACTGTTTTGATGTTTAGTCTTACAGATTGATAAAGCAGCGTCAACATTAGATAAATCAACTGTTTTGATGTTTAGTCTTACGGATTGGTAAAGCAGCGTCAACATTAGATAAGTCAACTGTTTTGATGTTTAGTCTTATGGATTGATAAAGCAGCGTCAACATTAGATAAGTCAACTGTTTTGATGTTTAGTCGTATGGATTGATAAAGCAGCGTCAACATTAGATAAGTCAACTGTTTTGATGTTTAGTCGTATGGATTGATAAAGCAGCGTCAACATTAGATAAGTCAACTGTTTTGATGTTTAGTCGTACGGATGGATAAAGCAGCGTCAACATTAGATAAGTCAACTGTTTTGATGTTTAGTCTTAAGGATGGATAAAGCAGCGTCAACATTAGATAAGTCAACTTTTTTGATGTTTAGTCTTAAGGATGGATAAAGCAGCGTCAACATTAGATAAGTCAACTGTTTTGATGTTTAGTCTTAAGGATGGATAAAGCAGTGTCAACATTAGATAAGTCAACTGTTTTGATGTTTAGTCTTAAGGATTGATAAAGCAGCGTCAACATTAGATAAGTCAACTGTTTTGATGTTTAGTCTTAAGGATGGATAAAGCAGCGTCAACATTAGATAAGTCAACTGTTTTGATGTTTAGTCTTAAGGATGGATAAAGCAGCGTCAACATTAGATAAGTCAACTGTTTTGATGTTTAGTCTTAAGGATTGATAAAGCAGCGTCAACATTAGATAAGTCAACTGTTTTGATGTTTAGTCTTATGGATTGATAAAGCAGCGTCAACATTAGATAAGTCAACTGTTTTGATGTTTAGTCTTACGGATTGATAAAGCAGCGTCAACATTAGATAAATCAACTGTTTTGATGTTTAGTCTTACGGATTGGTAAAGCAGCGTCAACATTAGATAAGTCAACTTTTTTGATGTTTAGTCTTATGGATTGATAAAGCAGCGTCAACATTAGATAAGTCAACTGTTTTGATGTTTAGTCGTATGGATTGATAAAGCAGCGTCAACATTAGATAAGTCAACTGTTTTGATGTTTAGTCGTATGGATTGATAAAGCAGCGTCAACATTAGATAAGTCAACTGTTTTGATGTTTAGTCGTACGGATGGATAAAGCAGCGTCAACATTAGATAAGTCAACTGTTTTGATGTTTAGTCGTACGGATGGATAAAGCAGCGTCAACATTAGATAAGTCAACTGTTTTGATGTTTAGTCTTAAGGATGGATAAAGCAGCGTCAACATTAGATAAGTCAACTTTTTTGATGTTTAGTCTTAAGGATGGATAAAGCAGCGTCAACATTAGATAAGTCAACTGTTTTGATGTTTAGTCTTAAGGATTGATAAAGCAGCGTCAACATTAGATAAGTCAACTGTTTTGATGTTTAGTCTTACGGATTGATAAAGCAGCGTCAACATTAGATAAATCAACTGTTTTGATGTTTAGTCTTATGGATTGGTAAAGCAGCGTCAACATTAGATAAGTCAACTGTTTTGATGTTTAGTCTTATGGATTGATAAAGCAGCGTCAACATTAGATAAGTCAACTGTTTTGATGTTTAGTCGTACGGATGGATAAAGCAGCGTCAACATTAGATAAGTCAACTGTTTTGATGTTTAGTCTTATGGATTGGTAAAGCAGCGTCAACATTAGATAAGTCAACTGTTTTGATGTTTAGTCGTACGGATTGATAAAGCAGCGTCAACATTAGATAAGTCAACTGTTTTGATGTTTAGTCTTATGGTTTGATAAAGCAGCGTCAACATTAGATAAGTCAACTGTTTTGATGTTTAGTCGTACGGATTGATAAAGCAGCGTCAACATTAGATAAGTCAACTGTTTTGATGTTTAGTCGTACGGATTGATAAAGCAGCGCCAACATTAGATAAGTCAACTGTTTTATAAAGAAGACTTGCTCACAGAAAGAAAGAATAAGAGCTCATTCTCAAAGAAGTTGGCTTTTCAAGTTGGCTTTTCAAGTTGGTTTTTCAAGACAATACTTACACTGTTTCTGTTCTGCTTTCCGGATGTGTATATGGGCGGTAATGAGGACGCTTTGGATCTGGAAATACAAAACAGAACGTGTAAGAAAGATCAGATGATTGACAGGAAACAGAAAACCCAACCGTCTAAAATGCATTGTGCTTCACACATCAAGTGTAAGAAACGTCTGTAACGGAGAGGGAGAGAGTGAAAAAAAGGAGAGAACAATTAATGAAGTAAGGACTGAATAAAGGAACAATCCATGAGTCAGAAGCCTTCTGAGATATTCACCCTGTAGTCCTTCGTATGCCCCTTGGTTTGGTGAACAGAAGGTCACTGTAAGGAAGTCTTTTAAACTTGTCTCTCCCAACAGCCACGTAAAACTGTCCACTCTCCAAGTCCTTTCCATCATTCACATGATTTCCATCAAAGGTGTAAAGGCTGTACAGAAGAAGAACGCACACATCACAGTCATTTAGGAACAAGAAGAAGAAGACGTTATAAACCAGATCTAATCTTACGTTGACAATGAAACTCACAGGACGAGTTTCCCAGACACAGATTAAGCCTAATCCTAATCCTAAACCTAAAATGTATTTGATTGGAGAATCCCCATTGAGTAAGGCTTTTCAGTCCTGGACTAGGTTTAATCTGTCTGGGAAACTGCGCCCCAAAAGTTGATGAAACAGATTAATAATTGACTTAATCAATCAACATCTATTCAAGTGAAACCAATGACGTTTGGTACCTTCGTACACACCCCAGGATTCTCAAACCCATTTTGTCAGTGATCATCTCCAGAACCCTGTCGTACTGGCCCAGTATCCGTTGGGGTATCAGCAGCCTTAACGCAGGGTTCAACACATCCCCATTCGCTACCACACTGCCAAGAGAATCAGAACTCTTCACAATCAGAACACATAACATACTCCCTACGACTGTAGTAACCTGGCTGGCTCACCTAGCTATCACCTCTTTGGGATAGGGGGCAGCATTGGAAAGTTTGGATGAAAAGCGTGCCCAGAGTAAACTGCCTGTTACTTAAAAACTTCTTGTCAATACGGGGGCGCTGTTTTCACTTTGGGAAAAATTGTGCCCAAATGAAACGGCCTCGTACTCTTTTCTAGATCATACAATATGCATATTATTATTACTATTGGATAGAAAACACTCTCAAGTTTCTAAAACTGTTTGAATTATATCTGTGAGTAAAACAGAACTCATTTTGCAGCAAACTTCCATACAGGAAGTGAAAAATCTGAAAACGAGGCTCTGTTTCAGGGCCTGCCTATTCAACTGGCTTTTATTTATCGATATGCATGCACTTCATACGCCTTCCACTAGATGTCAACAGGCAGTAGAAGGTGGAATGGGGTGTCTAGCTTGATCTGAGGCCGAACAAGAGCTTTTGGAGTGACAGGTCCGGAATTTTCTTTGTCTTCCAAGGCGCGCGGCGGAGATCGACATTGTCTTCTGAAAAGCGTTCGGTTTACACGGCGAATATCTCCGGCTCTGATTTTATTTGATACATATGATAATAACATCATAAAGTAGGTTTTTTCAACCGAGTTTTATCAGTTTATTCAACGTTTATTGGGACTTTTGGAGTTTTCCGTTCTTTGCGTCAAGAGAGGATGGGAATGTTAGCAACCTTGGCTAGCATTGTGGCGCGAATTCGACAGAAGAAATGGACATTCTAAAACCAAACAACGATTTATTCTGGACCAAGGACTCCTTGTACAACATTCTGATGGAAGCTCAGCAAAAGTAAGAAAACATTTATGATGTTATTTCGTATTTCTGTGTAAAATGTTGAGTCCTATTCTCCGCCGTTTTGGTGAACGCTGTCTCGCAATAACGCAAGCTGTATGTTATGGTAAAGTTAAAAATCTAACACAGCGGTTGCATTAAGAACCAGTGTATCTTTCATTTGCCATACAACAAGTATTTTTATGTAAAGTTTATTATGAGTTCTTTGGTCAGATTAGGTGAGTGTCCAAAATATCTCCGGAGATTCTGGTGAATCGATGCTACGTATTCACAATGTATAATCAGGATTTGTAGCTCTAAATATGCACATTTTCGAACAAAACATAAATGTATTGTATAACATGATGTTATAAGACTGTCATCTGATGAATTTGTTCAAGGTTAGTGATTAATTTTATCTCTATTTTGTCGGTTTTGTGCAAGCTATTTTTTTGCGGGGAGTAAATTGCGTTGTGTGTTTGGCTACTGTAGTGAGCTAATAGAAATATATATTGTGTTTTCGCTGTAAAACACTTAAAAAATCGGAAATATTGGCTGGATTCACAAGATGTTTATCTTTCATTTGCTGTACACCATGTATTTTTCATAAATGTTTTATGATGAGTATTTAATTATTTCACGTTGCTCTCTGTAATTATTCTGGCTGCTTTGGTGCTATTTGTGATTGTGGCTGCAATGTAAAACTATGATTTATACCTCAAATATGCACATTTTTGAACAAAACATAAATGTATTGTATAACTTGTTATAAGACTGTCATCTGATGAAGTTGTTTCTTGGTTAGTGACTAATTTTATCTCTATTTTGTCGGTTTTGTGAAAGCTACCTATGCGGTGGAAACATGGTGAGAATATGCGGTTGTGTGTTTGGCTATTGTGGTTAGCTAATAGAAATACATATTGTGTTTTCGCTGTAAAACATTTAAAAAATCAGAAATGATGGCTGGATTCACAAGATGTTTATCTTTCATTTGCTGTATTGGACTTGTGATTTCATGAAAATTATATTATATGATATCCCTGTCCCGTTAGGCTAGGCTAGGCTATGCTAGTCAGTTTTTTTGATGAGGAGGATCCCGGATCCGGGATGGGTATTAAGTAAAGGTTAAGCCCAGAAGCTAGAATATGCATATAATTAGTAGATTTGGATAGAAAACACTCTAAAGTTTCCAAAACTGTTAAAATAATGTCTGTGAGTATAACAGAACTCATATGGCAGGCGAAAACCTGCGAAAAATCAAACCAGGAAATGGGAATTCTGAGGTTTGTAGTTTTCAAGTGAATGCCTATCGAATATCCAGTGTCTGTGGGGTCTGTGGGGTCAGATTGCACTTCCTAAGGCTTCCAGTAGATGTCAACAGTCTTTAGAAGTTGTTTCAGGCTTCTATTGTGAAAGGGGAGAGAATAAGAGCACTCAGAGTAAGTGGCTCAGCTGAAAGCCATGAGTTGTTTATCGCACGTGGCCGTGAGCGCGACGTTCGTTCCCTTTCCTTTCTAATGAAAACGGTATTTATCCGGTTGAAATATTATTGAATATTTATGATAAAAAACACCCTAAGGTTTGATTAAAAACATAGTTTGACATGTTTCTACGAACTTTATTGGAACTTTTTTGACTTTTTGTCTGGATGTTGTGGCCGCGCTTTGTGCATATGGATTACTGAACTAAACGCACAAACAAAAAGGAGGTTTTTGGACATAAAGATTAACTTTATCAAACAAAACAAACATTTATTGTTTAACATGGAGTCCTGGGAGTGCCAACAGATGAAGATCATCAAAGGTTAGTAATTCATTTTAACGCTATTTCTGACTTTTGTGACACCTCTCCTTGGCCTGAAAATGTCTGTATGGTTTTTGTGGTTAGGCGCTGTCCTAACATCATCGCATGGTGTGCTTTCGCCGTAAAGCCTTTTTGAAATCGGACACTGTGGTTGGATTAACAAGAAGTTTATCTTTAAAATGGTGTATAATACTTGTATGTTTGAGGAATTTTAATTGTGAGATTTCTGTTGTTTGAATTTGGCGTCCTGCAATTTCACTGGCTGTAGGCCAGGTGTTCCGCTAGCAGAACCCCCTTCCCAGAAAGGTTAAGACAAATGCTCTGGATAAGACCGTCTGCTAAATTACTCCAAATGTCAAATGTAATTATAAACTGGGTGGTTCGAGCCCTGAATGCTGATTGGCTGACAGCCGTGGTATATCAGACCGTATACCACGGGTATGACAAAAACATGTTTATAATAGCAATAAGGCACCTTGGGGGTTTATTGTGATATATGGCCAATATACCACGGTTAAGGGATGTATCCAGACACTCCGCGTTGCGTCGTGCATAAGAACAGCCCTTAGCCGTGATATATTGGCCATATACCACACCGCCCCCGGGCCTTATTGCTAAATTATAACACAATTACTATCATGCAACAGTTCAGATCAATATCAATCACAAACAACTGTGATGATGTAGTAGGTTTAACACAATACACAGACACATTCCCACAGGGACAAATACACACACAAGTTGAACTTACAAAATCGAACAGGGCTCTTTGATGGGTTTCAGGAATCTTGCTGATACAATGATTCGACTCTGGGGCACCGGTTTAGCCTGTGGATAAGGCTAAAAGTAGAGGAGAGATTTATTTAACTAGGCAAGTCAGTTAAGAACAAACTCTTATTCACAATGACGGCCTACCGGGGAACAGTGGGTTAACTGGCAGCCTACCGGGGAACAGTGGGTTAACTGGCAGTCTACCGGGGAACAGTGGGTTAACTGGCAGCCTACCGGGGAACAGTGGGTTAACTGGCAGTCTACCGGGGAACAGTGGGTTAACTGGCAGCCTACCGGGGAACAGTGGGTTAACTGGCAGCCTACCGGGGAACAGTGTGTTAACTGGCAGCCTACCGGGGAACAGTGGGTTAACTGGCAGCCTACCGGGGAACAGTGGGTTAACTGGCAGCCTACCGGGGAACAGTGGGTTAACTGGCAGTCTACCGGGGAACAGTGGGTTAACTGGCAGTCTACCGGGGAACAGTGGGTTAACTGGCAGCCTACCGGGGAACAGTGGGTTAACTGGCAGTCTACCGGGGAACAGTGGGTTAACTGGCAGCCTACCGGGGAACAGTGGGTTAACTGGCAGCCTACCGGGGAACAGTGGGTTAACTGGCAGTCTACCGGGGAACAGTGGGTTAACTGGCAGCCTACCGGGGAACAGTGGGTTAACTGGCAGCCTACCGGGGAACAGTGGGTTAACTGGCAGTCTACCGGGGAACAGTGGGTTAACTGGCAGCCTACCGGGGAACAGTGGGTTAACTGGCAGCCTACCGGGGAACAGTGGGTTAACTGGCAGTCTACCGGGGAACAGTGGGTTAACTGACAGTCTACCGGGGAACAGTGGGTTAACTGGCAGCCTACCGGGGAACAGTGGGTTAACTGACGGCCTACCGGGGAACAGTGGGTTAACTGGCAGCCTACCGGGGAACAGTGGGTTAACTGACGGCCTACCGGGGAACAGTGGGTTAACTGACGGCCTACCGGGGAACAGTGGGTTAACTGGCAGTCTACCGGGGAACAGTGGGTTAACTGACGGCCTACCGGGGAACAGTGGGTTAACTGGCAGCCTACCAGGGAACAGTGGGTTAACTGGCAGCCTACCAGGGAACAGTGGGTTAACTGGCAGCCTACCAGGGAACAGTGGGTTAACTGGCAGCCTACCAGGGAACAGTGGGTTAACTGGCAGCCTACCAGGGAACAGTGGGTTAACTGACAGTCTACCGGGGAACAGTGGGTTAACTGGCAGCCTACCGGGGAACAGTGGGTTAACTGGCAGCCTACCAGGGAACAGTGGGTTAACTGGCAGTCTACCGGGGAGCAGTGGGTTAACTGGCAGCCTACCGTGGAACAGTAGGTTAACTGGCAGCCTACCGGGGAACAGTGGGTTAACTGGCTTGTTCAGGGGAAGAACTACAGATTTTAACTTTGTCGGCTCGGGGATTCAATCTATTTTTTGTGTGAACTAACACTCCCACTTGCTCCCCCCCACCCCACCCCCACCTTACTAACTCTGACCTTGCTGATAACTACTTTATTGAGGACAAATGTACTTTACTACGACTGTGATATGTGGTTGTCCCACCTAGATATCTGAAGATGAATGTACTGACTATGACTGTGATATGTGGTTGTCCCACCTAGCTATCTGAAGATGAATGTACTGACTATGACTGTGATATGTGGTTGTCCCTCCTAGCTATCTGTAGATGAATGTACTGACTATGACTGTGATATGTGGTTGTCTCACCTAGCTATCTGGAGATTAATGTACAGACTATGACTGTGATATGTGGTTGTCCCTCCTAGCTATCTGTAGATGAATGTACAGACTATGACTATGATATGAGGTTGTCTAGCTATCTGTAGATGAATGTACTGACTATGACTGTGATATGTGGTTGTCCCTCCTAGCTATCTGTAGATGAATGTATTGACTATGACTGTGATATGTGGTTGTCCCTCCTAGCTATCTGTAGATGAATGTACAGACTATGACTATGATATGAGGTTGTCTAGCTATCTGTAGATGAATGTACTGACTATGACTGTGATATGTGGTTGTCCCTCCTAGCTATCTGTAGATGAATGTACTGACTACGACTGTGATATGTGGTTGTCCCTCCTAGCTATCTGTAGATGAATGTACTGACTATGACTGTGATATGAGGTTGTCTAGCTATCTGTAGATGAATGTACTGACTATGACTGTGATATGTGGTTGTCCCTCCTAGCTATCTGTAGATGAATGTACTGACTATGACTGTGATATGTGGTTGTCCCTCCTAGCTATCTGTAGATGAATGTACTGACTATGACTGTGATATGAGGTTGTCTAGCTATCTGAAGATGAATGTACTGACTATGACTGTGATATGAGGTTGTCCCTCCTAGCTATCTGTAGATGAATGTACTGACTATGACTGTGATATGTTGTTGTCCCTCCTAGCTATCTGTAGATGAATGTACTGACTATGACTGTGATATGTGCTTGTCCCACCTAGCTATCTGTAGATGAATGTACTTTACTATGACTGTGATATGTGGTTGTCCCACCTAGCTATCTGAAGATGAATGTACTGACTATGACTGTGATATGTGGTTGTCCCACCTAGCTATCTGTAGATGAATGTATTGACTATGACTGTGATATGAGGTTGTCCCTCCTAGCTATCTGTAGATGAATGTACTGACTATGACTGTGATATGAGGTTGTCCCACCTAGCTATCTGTAGATGAATGTACTGACTATGACTGTGATATGTGGTTGTCCCTCCTAGCTATCTGTAGATGAATGTACTGACTATGACTGTGATATGTGGTTGTCCCACCTAGCTATCTGTAGATGAATGTACTGACTATGACTGTGATATGTGGTTGTCCCTCCTAGCTATCTGTAGATGAATGTACTGACTATGACTGTGATATGAGGTTGTCTAGCTATCTGTAGATGAATGTACTGACTATGACTGTGATATGTGGTTGTCCCACCTAGCTATCTGTAGATGAATGTACTGACTATGACTGTGATATGTGGTAGTCCCACCTAGCTATCTGTAGATGAATGTACTGACTATGACTGTGATATGTGGTTGTCCCTCCTAGCTATCTGTAGATGAATGTACTGACTATGACTGTGATATGTGGTTGTCCCACCTAGCTATCTGTAGATGAATGTACTGACTATGACTGTGATATGTGGTTTTCCCGTCTAGCTATCTGTAGATGAATGTACTGACTATGACTGTGATATGTGGCTGTCCCACCCAGATATTTTAAGATGAACGCACTAACTGTAAGTCGCTCTGGATAAGACCGTCTGCTAATCCCTAACAGTCAATTTTTAATTTATCTTTATTTAACTAGGCAAGTCAGTTAAGAACAAATTCTTAGTTCTGAATGCAGGATAAATGGAGTTAGCCCTGAGTTAGCCTGGCCTGGACCAGGTTAGTTCTGGAGGATTCATTGCCATAGAAATGTCCCTGGCTAAAAGGTGAGCCACGTTCGTTTGACCGGTTATCCTGAGTTGAACCCAAGAGTTGATCAACGTTACGTCTCTATCTCCTCAGACCTGCTTGGTAGGATAACCCTCTGGCACTACTTCATCATGTCTGCTCCTTTGTTGTGTGTTCCTAATGGTTCTCTGGCACTACTTCATCATGTCTGCTCCTTTGTTGTGTGTTCCTAATGGTTCTCTGGCACTACTTCATCATGTCTGCTCCTTTGTTGTGTGTTCCTAATGGTTCTCTGGCACTACTTCATCATGTCTGCTCCTTTGTTGTGTGTTCCTAATGGTTCTCTGGCACTACTTCATCATGTCTGTTCCTTTGTTGTGTGTTCCTAATGGTTCTCTGGCACTACTTCATCATGTCTGTTCCTTTGTTGTGTGTTCCTAATGGTTCTCTGGCACTACTTCATCATGTCTGCTCCTTTGTTGTGTGTTCCTAATGGTTCTCTGGCACTACTTCATCATGTCTGTTCCTTTGTTGTGTGTTCCTAATGGTTCTCTGGCACTACTTCATCATGTCTGTTCCTTTGTTGTGTGTTCCTAATGGTTCTCTGGCACTACTTCATCATGTCTGCTCCTTTGTTGTGTGTTCCTAATGGTTCTCTGGCACTACTTCATCATGTCTGCTCCTTTGTTGTGTGTTCCTAATGGTTCTCTGGCACTACTTCATCATGTCTGCTCCTTTGTTGTGTGTTCCTAATGGTTCTCTGGCACTACTTCATCATGTCTGCTCCTTTGTTGTGTGTTCCTAATGGTTCTCTGGCACTACTTCATCATGTCTGCTCCTTTGTTGTGTGTTCCTAATGGTTCTCTGGCACTACTTCATCATGTCTGTTCCTTTGTTGTGTGTTCCTAATGGTTCTCTGGCACTACTTCATCATGTCTGCTCCTTTGTTGTGTGTTCCTAATGGTTCTCTGGCACTACTTCATCATGTCTGCTCCTTTGTTGTGTGTTCCTAATGGTTCTCTGGCACTACTTCATCATGTCTGCTCCTTTGTTGTGTGTTCCTAATGGTTCTCTGGCACTACTTTGTCATGTCTGTTCCTTTGTTGTGTGTTCCTAATGGTTCTCTGGCACTACTTCATCATGTCTGCTCCTTTGTTGTGTGTTCCTAATGGTTCTCTGGCACTACTTCATCATGTCTGCTCCTTTGTTGTGTGTTCCTAATGGTTCTCTGGCACTACTTCATCATGTCTGTTCCTTTGTTGTGTGTTCCTAATGGTTCTCTGGCACTACTTCGTCATGTCTGTTCCTTTGTTGTGTGTTCCTAATGGTTCTCTGGCACTACTTCATCATGTCTGTTCCTTTGTTGTGTGTTCCTAATGGTTCTCTGGCACTACTTCATCATGTCTGTTCCTTTGTTGTGTGTTCCTAATGGTTCTCTGGCACTACTTCATCATGTCTGTTCCTTTGTTGTGTGTTCCTAATGGTTCTCTGGCACTACTTCATCATGTCTGTTCCTTTGTTGTGTGTTCCTAATGGTTCTCTGGCACTACTTCATCATGTCTGCTCCTTTGTTGTGTGTTCCTAATGGTTCTCTGGCACTACTTCATCATGTCTGTTCCTTTGTTGTGTGTTCCTAATGGTTCTCTGGCACTACTTCGTCATGTCTGTTCCTTTGTTGTGTGTTCCTAATGGTTCTCTGGCACTACTTCATCATGTCTGCTCCTTTGTTGTGTGTTCCTAATGGTTCTCTGGCACTACTTCATCATGTCTGCTCCTTTGTTGTGTGTTCCTAATGTTTCTCTGGCACTACTTCATCATGTCTGCTCCTTTGTTGTGTGTTCCTAATGGTTCTCTGGCACTACTTTGTCATGTCTGCTCCTTTGTTGTGTGTTCCTAATGGTTCTCTGGCACTACTTTGTCATGTCTGCTCCTTTGTTGTGTGTTCCTAATGTTTCTCTGGCACTACTTCATCATGTCTGCTCCTTTGTTGTGTGTTCCTAATGTTTCTCTGGCACTACTTTGTCATGTCTGCTCCTTTGTTGTGTGTTCCTAATGTTTCCATTCTTTAGCTCCCTTTCAGACCTCCACGTCTTTGTTACCCACGTCCTTGTTCCCCACGTCCTTGTTACCCACACCCTGGTTCTCCACACCCTTGTTCTCCACACCCTTGTTCTCCATGTCCTTGTTCTCCACACCCTTGTTCTCCACGTCCTTGTTCTCCACACCCTTGTTCTCCATGTCCTTGTTCTCCACACCCTGGTTCTCCACACCCTGGTTCTCCACACCCTTGTTCTCCACACCCTTGTTCTCCACACCCTTGTTCTCCACACCCTTGTTCTCCACACCCTGGTTCTCCACGTCCTTGTTCCCCACACCCTTGTTCTCCACACCCTTGTTCTCCACACCCTGGTTCTCCACACCCTTGTTCTCCACACCCTTGTTCTCCACACCCTTGTTCCCCACACCCTTGGTCTCCACACCCTTGTTCTCCACACCCTTGTTCTCCACATCCTTGTTCATTGCATTCTGACCGATGCGCCATAATGGCATCAACAGTCCTGAACCTAGCCTACAGTCCATGGTGGCAGCAACAGTCCTGAACCTAGCCTACAGTCCATGGTGGCAGCAACAGTCCTGAACCTAGCCTACAGTCCATGGTGACAGCAACAGTCCTGAACCTAGCCTACAGTCCATGGTGGCAGCAACAGTCCTGAACCTAGCCTACAGTCCATGGTGGCAGCAACAGTCCTGAACCTAGCTTACAGTCCATGGTGGCAGCAACAGTCCTGAACCTAGCCTACAGTCCATGGTGGCAACAACAGTCCTGAACCTAGCCTACAGTCCATGGTGACAGCAACAGTCCTAAACCTAGTTTACAGTCCATGGTGGCAGCAACAGTCCTGAACCTAGTTTACAGTCCATGGTGACAGCAACAGTCCTGAACCTAGCCTACAGTCCATGGTGGCAGCAACAGTCCTGAACCTAGCCTACAGTCCATGGTGGCAGCAACAGTCCTGAACCTAGCTTACAGTCCATGGTGGCAGCAACAGTCCTGAACCTAGCCTACAGTCCATGGTGGCAGCAACAGTCCTGAACCTAGCTTACAGTCCATGGTGGAAGCAACAGTCCTGAACCTAGCCTACAGTCCATGGTGGCAGCAACAGTCCTGAACCTGGCTTAAAGTCCATGGTGGCAGCAACAGTCCTGAACCTAGTTTACAGTCCATGATGGCAGCAACAGTCCTGAACCTAGCTTACAGTCCATGGTGGCAGCAACAGTCCTGAACCTAGCCTAGAGTCCATGGTGGCAGCAACAGTCCTGAACCTAGTTTACAGTCCATGATGGCAGCAACAGTCCTGAACCTAGCTTACAGTCCATGGTGGCAGCAACAGTCCTGAACCTAGCTTACAGTCCATCCTAACCCTACTTCCTCTTAAGTGTGGCGGGCGGTTTGGTCACAGCCAGGGTTTTGAGTGTTGTTTGAGGGCCTCTGTAATTGAACCAATCAGAGGAACATGACAGTGGTGAGTGTGGCTCTCATAAATAGACGGGCCTATTAAACCTCCACTAGTCATGATTAGAACAGAAATCATGCAGTGGCTGTGTGGCAAATGGCACCCTATTCCCTATATAGTGCCCTACTTTTGGCCAGAGCACTATGGTCCCTGGTCAAAAGCGGTGCACTACATAGGATTGCAGTGCCATTTGGGACACAGCCTGTGCTTGTGGCTGCTCCTCTGCAAATAAACTGATTGTAAATAAAACCCTTAGCGCTGGACAAGGTGGCTACGGACAGTGTGACGTCAGTGTTTCCACCGCTCGGTGTGTGGTAAGATATATCTGATGCACTCTGCGGCCAACAATGGTTGATTAAAGATGTCATTCCAGATTAAAGATGTATTGAAGGAGGTTGATTATCATCATTACATTAGTAATTCATAGTCACTGATCTGCCAACAAAGTGATTATTCACAAACCACAAAGGAGGTGACTAAACACTGGTATTCACCTCACTTAGCTGCTCTTTCTCAAACAGCACTGAACACGTTTACATGCACACCAATATCCTGTTATTATTCAGGTTACCATGTTTACATGCACACCAATATCCTGTTAATATTCAGGTTACCATGTTTACATGCACACCAATATCCTGTTATTATTCAGGTTACCATGTTTACATGCACACCAATATCCTGTTAATATTCAGGTTACCATGTTTACATGCACACCAATATCCTGTTATTATTCAGGTTACCATGTTTACATGCACACCAATACCCTGTTATTATTCAGGTTACCACGTTTACATGCACACCAATATCCTGTTATTATTCAGGTTACCATGTTTACATGCACACCAATATCCTGTTATTATTCAGGTTACCATGTTTACATGCACACCAATATCCTGTTATTATTCAGCTTACCATGTTTACATGCACACCAATATCCTGTTATTATTCAGGTTACCATGTTTACATGCACACCAATATCCTGTTATTATTCAGGTTACCATGTTTACATGCACACCAATATCCTGTTATTATTCAGGTTACCATGTTTACATGCACACCAATATCCTGTTATTATTCAGGTTACCATGTTTACATGCACACCAATATCCTGTTATTATTCAGCTTACCATGTTTACATGCACACCAATATCCTGTTATTATTCAGCTTACCACGTTTACATGCACACCAATATCCTGTTATTATTCAGCTTACCATGTTTACATGCACACCAATATCCCGTTATTATTCGTCATAATCAAGTATTCTGTTTTTGACTTGATGCATATAAACATCATATCCCGTTTACAATAAACCCCCCCCAAAAAGCTTGTATCCGGTTATGAGATAAATACGATTCCTGGGATATGCTAACCTTAGATGGGATACATCTTATCCCGTCTACTGTTGTTTTTCCGCGGTCTGAACAGGCTCAGATCACACAGGTGTTGTGTGATGATGTTTTCATGTGATTGTCAAACAAATCACTTCATAAAGTAGGTAGTAGCTTCCTGTAGTTCCCATCCACCATGATTCAATAATAATTTATTTCGCTGATACTCCGAACAGGACCGTATAGTCAAGGCTACTGGCTAAGCTACTTTCACCCCTAATTTAGACAAGTTTCTGCTTATAATTTCCGACATTTGGTCGGCCATATTGTAATTTCCGACATTTGGTAGGCCATATTGTAATTTCCGACATTTGGTAGGCCATATTGTAATTTCCGACATTTGGTCGGCCATATTGTAATTTCCGACATTTGGTCGGCCATATTGTAATTTCAGGCATTTGGTAGGTCATATTGTAATTTCCGACATTTGGTCGGCCATATTGTAATTTCTGACATTTGGTCGGCCATTTTGTAATTTCCGACATTTGGTAGGCCATATTGTAATTTCCGACATTTGGTCGGCCATATTGTAATTTCCGACATTTGGTCGGCCATTTGTTTGTCAACTATAGTTAAGATACATGCAGCTTCTATTCTGTCATAACTTGTTGCCCCAGAAGACTAAATAAAGTCGTGCTGACCAGAATAATGTCTTACATCGATAGAATAGATGCATTAGTAATCTAGTTAACATTGGTAAAGTTGTTTCATTTTAGGGACCGGGGAGAAAACTCAATTACTCCCAGAACAGTGGAAAGATCAATCCCATGAAAAAATGTCCAACTGTCATCAGTTTGACCGGTTTTAAGGAAAATGAAAAGCTGTAAAAAAAAAAAGACTTCCGTTGGTCTTGGATGCATATTGTATGTGGTTGAAATAGTGTCTGCTTGCATAACAGAGTCAAAGACAACACATTACACGTGCATTCACATTGTCTCAAGAGATGCTGAAATAAATCAGATTTCTCCACTCCTGTTCCCGAGACTAAATTAACATTTGTATAATTTTACTGCAAGAAATTCATAATTGTGCAGGAGTTAATACTATATTACTCTACATGTGAGAGGTTATTGGCCTACAGTCAGTGTCCATGTTTAAGTTACTAATCCATTTAACCCAGATGAACTTAAATAAGGAACATTCTGATCAGTCATGGGTACAGTGATACTCGTGAGCGGGATATCAAAGGTGCACGTAAACATCTTATCCCGAATAAGACCTTAAGCGGGATATGAGCTACTACCCAGAATACTGTGCGAATGTAAACGTGGTGACTGACATTACACCTTTCATAGCTGATTCTTCACAAACAGGCAGCCAGAGACCAGGGCTTCTCAAACAGGCACCCAGAGATCAGGGCTTCTCAAACAGGCACCCAGAGACCATGGCTTCTCAAACAGGCACCCAGAGGCCAGGGCTTCTCAAACAGGCACCCAGAGACCAGGGCTTCTCAAACTGGCACCCAGAGACCAGGGCTTCTCAAACAGGCACCCAGAGACCAGGGCTTCTCAAACAGGCACCCAGAGACCAGGGCTTCTCAAACAGGCACCCGGAGACCAGGGCTTCTCAAACAGGCACCCAGAGGCCAGGGCTTCTCAAACAGTCACCCAGAGACCAGGGCTTCTCAAACAGTCACCCAGAGACCAGGGCTTCTCAAACAGTCACCCAGAGGCCAGAGCTTCTCAAACAGGCACCCAGAGACCAGGGCTTCTCAAACAGGCACCCAGAGACCAGGGCTTCTCAAACAGGCACCCAGAGACCAGGGCTTATCAAACAGGCACCCAGAGACCAGGGCATCTTGTGAGTGAATGTTGACATGCAAAACATGTTTCCCTTTTGAAGGACAAATGTCATCAATCATTTAAAACAGTTGCAGTCTAGTTGACAGCACAGCATGGCCAGCAAGCCAGGACCAGTAGAAGACACAGTCTAGTTGACAGCACGGCCAGCCAGCCAGGACCAGTAGAAGACACGGTCCAGTGAGTTTCTCTTGGTAAAGAGGTGTGAATGGAGGATAGTGAAACAAGTCATCTCACCTGCCCTGAAGTAGTAAGGAGCATCCTCTTCTTTTTGGATCCTATCTGTGAATAACTGCAATTACAATGGAGGGACAAAGTTATACACACAACTGTAATTACAATAGAGGGACAAAGTTATACAATTATCTGTGGTATAATTGGTCAGAAATTTTATGGAATATTTTTATTTATTAACTAGGCAAATCAGTTAAGAACAAATTCCTCCCTTAACCCGGACGACGCCGGGCCAACTGTGAGTGGCCCTATGGGACTCCTTCCGATCACGGACGGTTGTGATACAGCCAAGGATCGAACCAGGGTCTGTAATGACACCTCTAGCACTGAGATGCAAGTGCCTTAGACCGGTGCGCCACTCAGGAGGCCATATAATGTGTCTAGGAGGAGTGTGGTCCAAATGCCCCAATGTCATCTCAATGGCATCTCTATGTCACAATGTCATCCCTATGTCATCTCTATGTCTCTATGTCACAATGTCATCTCTATGTCATCTCTATGTCTCTATATCACAATGTCATCTCTATGTCATCTCTATGTCTCTATGTCACAATGTCATCTCTATGTCATCTCTATGTCTCTATATCACAATGTCATCTCTATGTCATCTCTATGTCACAATGTCATCTCTACAAAGCTCCTATCTAAGTAACTGCAATTACAACAGAGGGACAATTATCATGAAAAAACCTTTCAGTGATAAAATATGAGGATACAACTACTGAGAATAGATTCTATAAGGAGTGTGGGCTTCTCTACAAACCCTTTAATAAAAGGCTGCTTTACAGATAAATAATTATAGTGGGTACAGTAGCCTACATGTTTAGGGAACACTGTCCAATTGTAACAGTTCAAATTAGGGTTATCACTATTTTATAGTTATTGCAACATCAGTAGGGTGACGTCAACTCGACCATGAAATGTAAACATCACAGACAGCGAGTCTGTCATTCAGTATCAATGAACATCACAGACAGCGAGTCTGTCATTCAGTATCAATGAACATCACAGACAGCGAGTCTGTCATTCAGTATCAATGAACATCAATGAATCCTTCAATAATATACATTAACTAATACAACAGACAATTATTACGCACACACACACACACAATTATCTAACTCACTCCAATTTCTTGAATTTCTCTCTCCCGGCAGCGACATATTGTTCCCCGCTCTGTAGATGGTCCAGGCAGGCCACCCGATGCCCCATTCTCGGGGTGTAGATGTTCCGCACCGCTCCAAACGGAGCCTGCACACCCCCAGTCACATCTCGAAGAAAAGTGTCAAAATTGGACACTCTCTTTTGGTTTACCACTAACCGGCGAGCCTCGTAAAACGGATCTCCATTTCGATAAACGAAAATGTTCTTCACGACAGGTTGGGATAGAAAATTGGGCTTTTCAGAGTTCATGACGATTGGGGGGGGTCAAAGTATCGAAGGCTATGCTAGATCATTTCCCCAGAAGAAAAAAAATGCATCCAATTTCAACGTAGTTAACCACACTGTTACAGGATAGGACGGTGGTCACTATCGATACGCCATTTACGGATATTTTAGGTCCATTCAGTCCACATTTTCAAATGAGCATCTTGAACTTCGCATAAAATAGTCCACTGCGCAACCCGAACGAAAGTTAAGCTACTTTGAAGATAGCTGAGTTCTTCAAGCGTGCATGTTATCCAGGTAAATACTTCCTGGTAAAAATTATTCTGAATGTAACGGGAACGACTTCATAAAATGCACATGCAGAGTCAGGTTGCGTGCCCCGTTATGCCCAGGTGACCGTAGAAGTCTCGTGTGTATCATACCGTTTTCCTACGGTTCAGCGCCGAGGTATCATGGGAAGGCAGGTGTTGAGCCGTTTCTATAGAAACACACACGATACACAGTCACACCGCTTGTCACTAACTATACCACCACAAGCAACAGGTGGGTTAATAACTAAACTAAAAAGAAGGAATATAAACGTTGTGAATGAGGAACAAGCCGTAAGCACACGTATAACTCTGTACAAAAATAGTGAATAGAATCAATTTACAAATAAAAATATATGGAACCTTAAAGGCCCAATGTAGCCGTTTTTATCTCAATATCAAATCATTTCCGGTTAACAATGAAGTACCTCACCGCAAGTGTTTTAAATTAAAATGGTTTTAAAAAATCAAGAAATGTGTTATTCGCAAATAGCAGCTTATAAAGCAAGAATGTTGCTAGGAGTCTAGGAGTAGTCTGAATGGGGAAGGGGGAACTGAAAACTAGCTGTTATTAGCAGAGAGGTTTGAAACACTCTTATTGGTCTATTAACGGATTAACCACACGGGGACTGTCACCAGGAGATGTCTTTCCCGACCAGCTCTCACAATTAAAGTTAATTTGCATAATTTTCACTATTTCACAGTATTATTCCAACCACCTCGTGTGGAAATATATCTAACACACAGCACTGGGCCTTTAAAAGTTTGGAAAGTAATTTAGTTTTAATGAGATATCAAGGGGCCAATTGGAGGTCCTGTGTTGGATGTTGAAAGAAGAAGAAAAACATGTTTGTTTTGTGGACTATATATTGTGTTACATGGCAACAGAGATGCAGAACATTTCACAGTGTGTTTACTCTCGAAGGTGCAATATGCAGAAATAGCTCCGACCATTTCCTGATTGCTAAAATTTGAATAGTTCGCCTAATTTCAGTTGATGTGACAAAACAAGCAGACATTGTGTAGAGAATCATTGTACCATCTAAACTGCTGTGAAATATATTTTCCATAACCCGAAAAATATATATTTCAGCTGTTTGAATCTGGTGTACAAAACCTAAAGTAAAAGACTCAAAAACGAAACTTAAGAACGGGAAGCATAGAAATATCGCACAAAGAACACATCACCAGCTTCTTAGACTTGTTTTCAATGAGAATCACAGATCTATAACTGACATTTCTATGTGAATTTCCGTCGCGTCGGCCAAAAAGTGACATATTGCAGCTTTAAACATCGAGGTAAGGTCACACCAAGACAACAAAGGTGATGAATGTAATTTTGTTATTTCTGAAATAATGCCTAATTTCCATGGTAAATTTACAATGACACGATTTTACAATATTGTAGATATTCTGGTCAAATCGTACATGTAGACCTAGTAGCCTATTACTACAGATCTATCCAGCTTTTAAATCCTCTACAACCCACCGAGAGATCCCTCGAACGTCACAGCTACAGGATCACAATGTGTTGTTACTCACAAGGCCACAAGATGGTGCCATAGTATTAGATGTTGAACCAGTCTCTCTCTCTCTCTCTCTCTCTCTCTCTCTCTCTCTCTCTCTCTCTCTCTCTCTCTCTCTCTCTCTCTCTCTCTCTCTCTCTCTCTGTCTCTCTCTGTCTCTCTCTGTCTCTCTCTGTCTCTCTGTCTCTCTCTCTCTCTCTCTGTCTCTGTCTCTGTCTGTCTATCTCTCTCTCAATCTCTCTCTCTCTCTCAATCTCTCTCATTCTCTCTCTGTCTCTCTCTCTCTCTTTCTCTCTGTCCCTCTCTCTATCTCTCTCATTCTCTCGCTCTCTCTCTGTCTGTCTCTCTCTCTCTGTCTCTGTCTCTCTCTGTCTCTGTCTGTCT
>NW_024060521.1:0-23822 GCF_016432855.1 Salvelinus namaycush | reverse complement strand
ATATCTCTCTCTCTCTATATATATATCTCTCTCTCTATATCTCTCTCTCTCTATATATATATCTCTCTATCTCTATCTCTCTCTATATCTCTCTCTCTCTCTCTATATATATCTCTCTCTCTCTATATATCTCTCTCTCTCTATATATCTCTCTCTCTATATATATCTCTCTCTATATATATATCTCTCTCTCTATATATATCTCTCTCTATATATCTCTCTCTCTCTCTATATCTCTCTCTCTCTCTATATCTCTCTCTCTCTATATATATATATATCTCTCTCTATATCTCTCTCTCTCTATATCTCTCTCTCTATATATCTCTCTCTCTATATATCTCTCTCTCTATATATATCTCTCTCTCTATATCTCTCTCTTTCTCTATATATATCTCTCTCTCTCTATATATCTCTCTCTCTATATCTCTCTCTCTATATATATATCTCTATCTCTCTCTCTATATCGCTCTCTATATATCTCTATCTCTCTCTCTATATATCTCTATCTCTCTCTCTATATATCTCTTTGTACAACATTAGCCAGTAGTTGGATTCTTTCAGCAGTTTGATATATGATGGGAACTTTCTAGCCAATCCCCCCCAAGGCACATACATGTGATATTGATATGATCAAGTCATTAGGAAGAGTACGGATGACACATCTTGGTGGCACATATAGAACATATAGAGAATGGCAAATACAGTCTTATAAATTAATGATCATTTATCTGGACGTTTACGTCTTTAAGAAAAGAGCCAAAAAGGGTTAGTAAAAACAAATCCAAGGTTTCATTTTCAGAACTATTATGGATCAATCATTTGGTGATTGAATGATACATAACCTGAGAACCCGTCTTTACCAGACCAGAAACACCAAGCATTTCCATGTTTTTTGCGCATTTTTTTTTTTTTGTTGCAGTGTAAGGGGTTAACGATTTGGCTGAAAGTGACGTCCCTTCCTGTGGACGGATGTACGTGCCCGGGGTGTCGGGTAAAGGTTGGTGAGTTCACGTTCCAGACAGAACGCTGTGTCTGTGATTATGCCCTCGGGCTTAAGCCTTCACATGAGATTTACGCCCCCCCCCCCAAGTGAATGTCTCGTCTCCACGCGGTTACGGGTTTGAACGCTGTGTTTTGACGGGAGCTGTCCACTGCTGAAGTGGTGCTGAAATGTGTGTGTGGGGGGGGGGGGGGGGCTGTGAGGGAAGTGGTCTGTACGTTTGTATTCATGTTGTTTTGGGGAATCTCTCTCGCTCTTCTTCCTGGTGTCCTTGTTCCCTCCTCTGCTATTAGTCTAAGGATACATCCCAAATGCTACCCTATTCCCTATATAGTGCACTACTTTAGACCAGAGCCCTATGGCACCCTATTCCCTATATAGTGCACTACTTTAGACCAGAGCCCTATTCCCTATATAGTGCATTACTGTTGACGAGAGTTATATGGGAATGGGCCCAAAGTAGTGCACTATATAGGGAATAGGGTAGCATTTGGTAAGCAGCCTGGACCCTCACTAGGGAAGGATTTACCTGGATTAGCCCACTGCAACAGTAGCATTACACTGCCTCCCTCACTAGCACTTCTACAGGCTAGCGCACACACACACACACACACACACACACACACACACACACACACACACACACACACACACACACACACACACACACACACACACACACACACACACACACACACACACACACACAAACACAAACACAAACACACAGGATTAAACCATAGCATGTAGTCAACCAGCAAGCTATGACTTTATAAGCCTTTACCACTGAGATATAGGCTACAATTTACTAATTGACTTTGCTCTTTCTACCAGTGGGAGTACAAGGCTCCCGCCCTCTCATTTCCGGTCAAAATGCCCACATGTTCTCTCTCTCTCTCTTTTCAATCTTTTATTTCTAATTGGGATACGTAACCATAATGGATGATTCATTTCTATAATAGCGCCTTTTCACTGTCAAGAGCTTTAAAATTGTGTGGGATTAAGGTTGTATTAATACACAGGCAGCCTAATTCTGATCTTTTTGACCATTCAGATCAGAATCTTTTTCCCAATAATTGGGCGAAAGATCAGAATTGAGCTGCCTGTGTAAACACAGTAATACTCAGGCACCCTGATCATGTATTACCATACCAGGGGTGTCAAACTCATTCCACTGAGTGCTGAGTGTTGGGCAGGTTTTTGGTTTGTCCTTCCAATTAAGACTTAGACAACCAGGTGAGGGGAGTTCTTAACTAATTAGTAATTCCTCAATCAAGTGCAAGGGTGGAGCGAAAACCCTTCAGACACTCCGTGGAATGAGTTGGACACCTGTGGACAATGCATACAGGTGTTTAGGGCCTGCCTTGACAACAGATAAGATTGGCTACACTCTTGGTGGGTTTGTGCTCAAAGGATAGGCTATTACATGTTGGCTAATTATTTAAGCCACTCATATATGATAGGATGTATGTGAAATGGCAGAATGATAGGATGAAATTGACGTAGAGTGCCCGTTACGTCTTATCTAGCGTATTAAATGTCTTCTACTTCTATGAGACACAGTCTTATATCATTTCATAGACATCCTATCATTATGTTGGCAGGTCTCAACAACACATGTGTGTGATGTTTTACTGAGACACTCACAGCACTTTAACCCTGAAAAACACAGAGAGGAGAGAGAAAGTTAGATCCAATCCCCCCTCCTCGTCCACCCTGACGCCCCACAGCCCTATAACGTCCTCCAGACGGTTCTTCCTATGCTCCAGTGTGAGCCGAGCCCAGCAGCACAGCTCTGGGGGTCCATACATCCCACCCTCTGCATCTAATTTTTCCTGCTGGCTACGCTATACCTAGGCCCTCCTATACATAGGCCCTCCAATACCTAGGCCATCCTATACCTAGGCCCTCCAATACCTAGGCCATCCTATACCTAGGCCCGCCAATACCTAGGCCCGCCAATACCTAGGCCCGCCAATACCTAGGCCCGCCAATACCTAGGCCCTCCTATACCTAGGCCCTCCTATACCTAGGCCCTCCAATACCTAGGCCCTCCAATACCTAGGCCCTCCAATACCTAGGCCCTCCAATACCTAGGCCCTCCAATATCTAGGCCCTCCAATATCTAGGCCCTCCAATATCTAGGCCCTCCAATATCTAGGCCCTCCAATACCTAGGCCCTGCAATACCTAGGCCCTGCAATATCTAGGCCCTCCAATACCTAGGCCCTCCAATACCTAGGCCCTCCAATACCTAGGCCCTCCAATACCTAGGCCCTCCAATATCTAGGCCCTCCAATATCTAGGCCCTCCAATATCTAGGCCATCCAATACCTAGGCCCTCAATACCTAGGCCCTCAATACCTAGGCCCTCAATACCTAGGCCCTCCAAGATATAGGCCCAGAATCAGCCCCAACACCACCCACTCAGAAGAGAAAACAATCCTACCAGCATGGAACATGGTAAAAAACCCAGATGCTTCGCTGTCTCCTCCTCCCCACTGATGGATCAGAGGTGGGGCATGTATGTGTTTATAGCGATATCCACGTGAATAATCCTCCACTGTAATTTAGTGCCAACATCCTCTCAGAGAAGAGCCCGGTCCCAAACTCCCCCGGGCCACCCCGTTGCCCTCAGTCCATTCAGATGGTATTTCTAAGCCACATTCACAGCCACCAAGTACAGAGCTTTTTTTAGCTGGCTGTCCAAAAGCCCCCCCCCCCCCCCCCCCCCCCCCCCCTCCCCCTCCTCCCCCCTCATTCCTTCACCTTCCGGGTGTTGCCCTGCAGTGGCAGCAATAGTGAAAGGAGGTAGGACAGTGTAATTCGTGATTAGACGTTACAGTTTCTGCCTACTCCACAGCAGCTCTCTGAACGAGCCTGGTAGTGCAGCTCGTACCCCCTTCACCCCCTGCTACAGCAGCCTTGTTGATTTTATGGAGCAAGCCTCTGCCATGTTGCTGGGAGATTTCCACCCAGCATCTTCTTTTGCAGGTCACCCAACTTAGTGTACCCCGCTCTCACAAGCCTGGCCCGCAAGCTGGCAGAGGTCAGCACTCTGGTCTGGATGTGAGGGTTGTGAAACAGGTCAGCTTTCTGGTCTGGATGTGAGGGTTGTGAAACAGGTCAGCTTTCTGGTCTGGATGAGAGGGATGTGAAACAGGTCAGCACTCTGGTCTGGATGTGAGGGTTGTGAAACAGGTCAGCACTCTGGTCTGGATGTGAGGGTTGTGAAACAGGTCAGCTTTCTGGTCTGGATGAGAGGGATGTGAAACAGGTCAGCACTCTGGTCTGGATGTGAGGGTTGTGAAACAGGTCAGCTTTCTGGTCTGGATGTGAGGGTTGTGAAACAGGTCAGCTTTCTGGTCTGGATGAGAGGGATGTGAAACAGGTCAGCACTCTGGTCTGGATGTGAGGGTTGTGAAACAGGTCAGCACTCTGGTCTGGATGTGAGGGTTGTGAAACAGGTCAGCACTCTGGTCTGGATGTGAGGGTTGTGAAACAGGTCAGCACTCTGGTCTGGATGTGAGGGTTGTGAAACAGGTCAGCTTTCTGGTCTGGATGAGAGGGATGTGAAACAGGTCAGCTTTCTGGTCTGGATGAGAGGGATGTGAAACAGGTCAGCACTCTGGTCTGGATGTGAGGGTTGTGAAACAGGTCAGCACTCTGGTCTGGATGTGAGGGTTGTGAAACAGGTCAGCTTTCTGGTCTGGATGTGAGGGTTGTGAAACTGGTCAGCCTCTGGTCTGGATGTGTGAGTTGTGAAACAGGTCAGCACTCTGGTCTGGATGAGAGGGATGTGAAACAGGTCAGCTTTCTGGTCTGGATGTGTGAGTTGTGAAACAGGTCAGCACTCTGGTCTGGATGAGAGGGATGTGAAACAGGTCAGCTTTCTGGTCTGGATGTGAGGGTTGTGAAACAGGTCAGCACTCTGGTCTGGATGTGAGGGTTGTGAAACAGGTCAGCACTCTGGTCTGGATGTGAGGGTTGTGAAACAGTGGCTCCTTCATTATCAATGCCCCTGGCCGTGAAATGTCTCTGTGAACAGATAGTATGTTTCCATGCCCAAAACACAGCACTATAGAACGTAGTAATGGCTGACATTTTTACCTGCTCCAGATCCAACAGGAACAAGTGTCTGTAGTACCCAAGAGAGAGAGAGGGAGAGGGAGAGGGAGAGGGAGAGGGAGAGGGAGAGGGGGATAGAGATAGAGAGAGAGAGAGAGAGAGAGAGAGAGAGAGAGAGAGAGAGAGAGAGAGAGCACAGACACCATGTTCCCACTCCCCCTCAGCGCAGAATCCATTCTCTACCCAAAAAAGGCCAAAAATGACACAATGAGGAAAGCTATCAAACAGAAACTACTAGAGGAGAGGCCAGAAACCCTTTTTGCAGACCTCTACAAAAACGGTGACGTGAGTAATCTCATCTTTCTCACTGACCAGCCAAATGCATGGCGCTCAGCAGTGTGCTCTCACTACCCATGCATAAAGAAAGAGGGAATCTGTAATGGGTGGAAGCTGAAAATCAAAGAGACAGACGACCCTGACAGCACCATGATAACAATCAACCTCTACAAGACTGGGACTGTCATGGTGCAAGGTAACATCAGGCTGTTTGAAACAGACTTTCAGACCATTAAGGAGAGAGCGGAGAGAGAGAAGAACACCACCAGTGACATGCCCTCCCACAAGACAAACTCCACCAGCACCACCCTCACCCCTACCCTCCCCACCCAAAAAGGCACATCCAGCAACTCTCTTCCCACCATAGTGGAGGACATGCCCCAGGAGGAGAGCGACCCCCTCAGTGCAGAGCAGGCTCAGGCCCTCCTCACCACCATGGCTGCCATGAGGGATGAGTTCACCAAACTGGAGGGGGAGGTGGTCCTGCTCAGGGAGAGCGTGAGCAAGCAGCAACCAGACAACCACACCTTAGAGGAGCTCCTAACCAAGGTGAGGACAGAGCAGGACAGCAGCCTTGCAACACAGCTGAAAGAGGTTCAGCAAGAGAGAGACGGACTCAAGAGAGAGCTGGCTGATCTAACACAGGAGGTGAGAGAGCTCCAAAAAGACAGGCAGAGCAGCAATAAGGAGCTGACCACACTAAGAGAGGAGCTGCAGGAGAGAAAGAGAGCAGAGGACAGGCTGCAGGAGCAGATAGATCACCACCCTATGACCTGCCCTCACACAGCAGAGGAGCCCAGCTCAACCAGCCAGACTTCCCCAGCCCTGCCTGCTGCACCCCTCCTCCCCAACCCACAGAACAGCCTCCCACTGACAGTGGCACCGACACAGACCAGCCACACCCCAGCTCCAACACCCACCAGCCCCCACTCTGCCCCCCCCAGTCCAGAAGAAACACTGGCTGACATCGTCCTGTTAATGGACTCAAATGGGAAGTATGTCCAGGAGAAGAAACTTTTCCCTAGACACAAAACGAGAAAGGTGTGGTGCCCAACAACGCAGAGTGCCATGGAGCTGCTTGATAAGGCTCATCTCGGGTCGCCAAGCCACATAATTATACATACCGGAAGCAACGACCTGCGTGCTCAGCAGGAGAGGGTGGCGACTTCACTACGGGGAGTGATTGAGAAGGCCTCCGCAATCTTCCCCAACTCAAGAATCATAGTGTCAACCCTTCTACAGAGGAGGGACTTCCACCCTGCCACAATCCAAAGAATAAACGCCAGCCTATCCCGGGACTGTGCCCTGCGACCCAATGTACACCTGGCCCACCATCCCACCCTCGATCTGGACTGTCTCTATGACCATGTTCACCTGTACAGGGAGACAGTCCCCATCCTTGCCAAGACTCTCAAGGACGTCGCTTTAAACCGCAGCCCGACCTCTCCACCCAGGAACAGCGGAGCAATCTCCACCCCGCCGAGATCACAGAGACAACACCCCGGACCAGCACCCTGGAACCCCCAGCCACGACCACAGCACCACCAACCTCAATGCCCACCACAGCCAGCGCAGCACAGACCACCCCAGCCCAGCTTCAGAGCCACCCAGATGAGGCCTACCACCCCCCTCCTCCCCACCGCAGACCCACACCTGGAGGAGCCACAGCCCAGCAGGCAGAGCTACGCACAGGCTGTGAGAGGAGCAACTGGCCCAGCCCCCACCAACCAAATGAGTGACATTAAACAAATGCTGAGTCTACTATGCTCACATGTGATAGGCCGAGGGTCATGGTAAGATGAGCACAAGAACACCACCATCCTCACACTACATCCACCCAAGTGGCATGACACAAATTCTTGTGTCATCATCTTAAATGATAAACAAATCACATTTGCAAAATAAGAGTTTACTTTAATTGAAAAATCCTGTTTTAATGGTTCTTCTTGGATTCTGAATGTTTGTCTCATTTTGAAAGGTAAAGAAAAGAAAGAGAGAAAAAAAAAAGTTATGAAGTCTTTTTACGTTGCATGTTGGAATTTACAAGGATTGAAGTCCTCTGCTTTTGGGCTAAAGAGCAGAAACCCAGACTTCCTGAAAGAAATTGATGATGTTGATATTGTAGTACTACAGGAAACATGGTGCAGAGGTGATGTTTCCACTGGCTGTCCACTAGGTTATAGGGAGATAATCATACCATCCACTAAATTAAAAGGAATCAAACAGGGCAGAGACTCAGGGGAAATGCTAATATGGTATACATCTGAACTAAGTCATTCAATAGAATTGATCAAAACAGGAGACTTCTTTATCTGGTTAAAATAACCAAGGAGGCTATCGTAACAGATAAAAATGTATTCCTTTGTGCCACATACATTCCCCCCTCAGAATCACCCTACTTCAACGAAGAGAGTTTCTCCATTCTAGAGGGAGAGATTAGTCACTTTCAGGCCCAAGGCAACGTACTGGTCTGTGGAGACCTGAATGCTAGAACAGCAGAAGAACAAGACACTATTAACAGTCATGGGGATAAACACCTACCAGGAAGCAATAACCTTTCCCTCCCCACATACCCCCACAGAAACAACTATGACAAAGTGAAAAACAAAAACGGAGTACAGCTCCTGAGGCTCTGTCGAACACTGGGTCTGTACATAGTCAATGGCAGGCTGAGAGGAGACTCTTTTGGTAGGTACACCTACAGCTCATCCCTTGGCAGCAGCACTGTAGACTACTTCCTCACCGACCTAAACCCAGAGTCTCTCAGAGCCTTCACAGTCAGCCCACTAACACCTCTCTCAGACCACAGTAAAATCACAGTGTATCTGAGAAGAGCAGAACCCAACCATGAAGCATCACGGCCCAATAAATTACATGGTACTAAACAAGCCTATAGATGGAGTGCAAACAGTACAGACATCTACCAAAAAGCAATTAGTAGCCAAAAAATACAATCTCTCCTGGACAACTTTTTAGCCTTAACATTCTCCTTCAGCAATGAAGGTGTAAATTTGGCCGTTAGAAACATAAACTTTATATTTGACAAATTAGCCTCCTTGGCTAATCTAAAGAAGCATAAGAGCAAACCAAAAATAACAGATAATGAAAAATGGTTTGATAATGATTGCAAAAATCTAAGAAAATCATTGAGAAATATATCTAATCAAAAACACAGAGAACCAGACAACAAAAATATACGCCTTCAATATGGGGAAACACTGAAGCAATACAAACGCACCCTAAGAACAAAAAAGGAACAGCACATTAGAAATCAGCTGGATGGAATTGAGGAATCCATAGAATCAAACCACTTCTGGGAGAATTGGAATAAATTAAACAAACCTCATCATGAGGAATTGGCTATCCAAAATGGGGATATGTGGAGAAATCACTTTGCAAACCTCTACAGCAATATAACAAAGAGCCCAGAACAAAAAGATATACAAGAAAAATTACAAATCCTTGAATTAGCAGTCAAAGACTATCAGAATCCTGTAGATACCCCAATTACAGAAGAAGAATTATTGGAAAAACTATGCACTCTCCAACCCAAAAAGGCCTGTGGTGCTGATGGTATTTTAAATGAAATGATCAAATATACAGACCACAAATTCAAATTGGCTATACTCAAACTCTTCAACATTATCCTCACTGCAGGTATTTTCCCCGATATTTGGAACCAGGGATTGATCACACCAATCTATAAAAACGGAGACAAATTTGACCCAAATAATTACAGAGGAATTTGCGTTAACAGCAACTTGGGGAAAATTCTCTGCAGTATTATAAATAGCAGACTACATCATTTCCTTGACGAACACAACGTCCTGAGCAGAAGCCAGATTGGATTTCTAAAAAATTATCGTACAACAGACCACATTTACACCCTCCACACTCTAATTGATAAACAAGTTAACCAAAACAAAGGCAAAATCTACTCGTGTTTTGTAGATTTCAAGAAAGCATTTGATTCAATTTGGCACGAAGGTCTTTTTTATAAACTAATAGAAAGTGGTATTGGAGGGAAAACATATGATTTTATTAAATCAATGTACACTAAAAACAAATGTGCGGTTAAAATTGGCAACAAGCAAACAGACTTCTTCTCTCAGGGGCGGGGAGTGAAACAGGGCCGCCCAATAAGTCCAACATTATTTAACATCTACATTAATGAATTGGCAAAAACATTAGAAGAATCGGCAGCACCTGGTATCACCCTACACAACACTGAAATCAAGTGTCTGCTGTACGCAGATGACCTGGTGCTGCTGTCTCCCACTAAAGAGGGGTTACAGCAGCACCTAGATCGTCTTCACAGGTTCTGTCAGACCTGGGCTCTGACCGTTAACCTAAAAAAAACTAATATAATGATATTCCAAAAAAGGTCGGGAAATAAGGATGACAAATATAAATTCTATTTGGACACAGTTCTATTAGAACACACCAAAAACTACACATATCTAGGACTAAATATGAGCAACACAGGTAGCTTTCACATGGCTGTGAATGAGCTGAGAGACAAAGCAAGAAGAGCATTCTATGCCATTAAAAGGAACATCAAAATTGAAATTCCAATTAGAATCTGGCTCAAAATTTTTCAATCAGTTATAGAACCAATTGCTCTATATGGCAGTGAAGTATGGGGTCCACTCTCTAATAATGAATTCACCAAATGGGACAAACATCCAACTGAAATATTGCATGCAGAGTTTTGCAAGACTATATTGCAAGTACAAAGAAAAACTCCAAATAACGCATGTAGGGCAGAATTGGGCCAATACCCCCTCCTCATTCGAATAGAAAAAAGAGCCATCAAATTTTACAACCATCTAAAAACAAGTGACCCTAAAACATTCCATCACACAGCTCTACAATGTCAAGAGATGAAACCAGAGAAGAGTCCCCTCAGCCAGCTGGTTCTGAGGCTCAGTTCACCAACCCAAACCAACCCCATAGAGCCTCGGGACAGCCCTCAGAAAATCTGGCCCAACCAAATCATCACAAAACAAAAAGAAAAATATATCACCTATTGGAAAGACACCACAAAAAATCAAAGTAAACTTCAATGCTATTTGGCTCTAAACAGACAGTACATGGTGGCAGACTATCTGACCACTGTGACTGATAGAAAACTGAGGAAAACATTGACTAGGTACAGACTCAGTGAGCACCGTCTGGCTATAGAGACCGGTCGTCACAGACAAACCTGGCTGCCCAGAGAGGACAGGCTGTGCTCACTCTGCTCCAGGGGAGAGGTAGAGACAGAGGTGCATTTCCTACTACACTGTGACAAATACTCAGACCTAAGAGCATATTTCTTTCCCAAAATTATAACTCAATACAAAGAATTTGAAACTATAAAAGATGAAGAAAAAATCAAATATTTATTGGGTGAAAAGCCAAAATGTGCAGTTTTGGCAGCCAAATATGTGTCCTCCTGCCATAACCTGAGGGACAGCCAGTGAAAAATCCCATTTAGCTTAGTTTTGTTTTGTCTTTCATACCAGGTTATATGTCTTCTCAAGTCATATTGACACTGGTCTACTACCATTGATTTAATGTATTGTTCTGATTAATATTGTTGTTGTAGTTGTTGTTAATGGTAATCCCATGTCCACTACTACTAGTATTATTACTGTTAGTCCCACCATTTATTTATATATAAATATATATATATTTTGTATATATATACATATATATTTGATTTTTATTTTTCGATATGTATACTTTGACAATGTAAGTAATAATGAACTTGCCATGTCAATAAAGTCAATTGAATTGAATTGAATTGAATTGAATGAGAGAGAGAGAGAGAGAGAGAGAGAGAGAGAGAGAGATGGAGAGACAAGAGCCCTTGATCAGATCACCTCAACTAGTCCAGGCAGTCACTCTGACTTACCAGGAACTGAAAGATGTTTCTCATCACCAACACAAACCACATGAAAGTTTGATGAAGGCAAATAGAGTAGTGTATTCCTCTGGCGGGCGGACGGCACGGCACACATGTAACACTCCGATATATAATTCAAGGGATCTAATCGCTGAAGAATCCCACGAGAGGCTGCACTGTCTGGAGAGAGGGGTGGAGGAGCTTGTTCTGTCTGTCTGGAGAGAGGGGTGGAGGAGCTTGCTCTGTCTGTATGGAGAGAGGGGCGGAGGAGCTTGCTCTGTCTGTCTGGAGAGAGGGGTGGAGGAGCTTGCTCTGTCTGTCTGGAGAGAGGGGTGGAGGAGCTTGTTCTGTCTGTCTGGAGAGAGGGGTGGAGGAGCTTGTTCTGTCTGTCTGGAGAGAGGGGTGGAGGAGCTTGCTCTGTCTGTCTGGAGAGAGGGGTGGAGGAGCTTGCTCTGTCTGTCTGGAGAGAGGGGTGGAGGAGCTTGTTCTGTCTGTCTGGAGAGAGGGGTGGAGGAGCTTGCTCTGTCTGTCTGGAGAGAGGGGTGGAGGAGCTTGTTCTGTCTGTCTGGAGAGAGGGGTGGAGGAGCTTGTTCTCTCTGTATGGAGAGAGGGGTGGAGGAGCTTGCTCTGTCTGTCTGTAGAGAGGGGTGGAGGAGCTTGTTCTGTCTGTATGGAGAGAGGGGTGGAGGAGCTTGCTCTGTCTGTCTGGAGAGAGGGGTGGAGGAGCTTGCTCTGTCTGTCTGGAGAGAGGGGTGGAGGAGCTTGTTCTGTCTGTATGGAGAGAGGGGTGGAGGAGCTTGTTCTGTCTGTCTGGAGAGAGGGGTGGAGGAGCTTGTTCTGTCTGTCTGGAGAGAGGGGTGGAGGAGCTTGCTCTGTCTGTCTGTAGAGAGGGGTGGAGGAGCTTGTTCTGTCTGTATGGAGAGAGGGGTGGAGGAGCTTGCTCTGTCTGTCTGGAGAGAGGGGTGGAGGAGCTTGCTCTGTCTGTCTGGAGAGAGGGGTGGAGGAGCTTGCTCTGTCTGTCTGGAGAGAGGGGTGGAGGAGCTTGCTCTGTCTGTCTGGAGAGAGGGGTGGAGGAGCTTGCTCTGTCTGTCTGTAGAGAGGGGTGGAGGAGCTTGTTCTGTCTGTCTGGAGAGAGGGGTGGAGGAGCTTGTTCTGTCTGTCTGGAGAGAGGGGTGTAGGAGCTTGCTCTGTCTGTCTGGAGAGAGGGGTGGAGGAGCTTGTTCTGTCTGTCTGGAGAGAGGGGTGGAGGAGGAGAGAGGACGGAGGAGAGAAGACGGTGTTGAGAGGATGGAGGAGAGAGGACTGAGGTGGAGAGGACTGAGGTGGAGAGGACTGAGGTGGAGAGGGCGGAGGAGAGAGGACTGAGGTGGAGAGGGCGGAGGAGAGAGGACTGAGGGACTGAGGAGAGAGGACTGAGGAGAGAGGACTGAGGAGAGAGGACTAAGGAGAGAGGACTGAGGAGAGAGGACTGAGGAGACAGAACGGAGGAGAGAGGACTGAGGAGAGAGGACTGAGGAGACAGAACGGAGGAGAGAGGACTGAGGAGAGAGGACTGAGGAGAGAGGACTGAGGAGAGAGGACTGAGGAGAGAGGACTGAGGAGACAGAACGGAGGAGAGAGGACTGAGGAGAGAGGACTGAGGAGAGAGGACTGAGGAGACAGAACGGAGGAGAGAAGACTGAGGAGACAGAACGGAGGAGAGAAGACTGAGGAGAGAGGACTGAGGAGAGAGGACTGAGGAGACAGAACGGAGGAGAGAAGACTGAGGAGACAGAACGGAGGAGAGAAGACTGAGGAGAGAGGAGGACGGGGAGCCACAAAACATTTCTAAAAACCTGTTTTCACTTTGTATTTATGGGTGTAATAAAATAATGGGTGTAATAAAACTATGTAATCCATTTTAGAATATGGCTGTGACATAACAAAATGTGGAAAAAGTCAAGGGGTCTAAATACTTTCCTCTGGTTGTTTCGATTCTTTCCTCTGACCGAGGAGGAGGAAACAGGAAGTGAATCCATCCTTAACACCACTATCTGTCTGTCAGCCTGTCTAACAGCCTGTCTGTCAGCCTGTCTAACAGCCTGTCTAACAGCCTGTCTGTCAGCCTGTCTAACTGCCCGTCTGTCAGCCTGTCTAACTGCCCGTCTGTCAGCCTGTCTGTCCGCCTGTCTAACAGCCTGTCTAACCGCCTGTCTGTCAGCCTGTCTAACTGCCAGCCTGTCTGTCAGCCTGTCTAACAGCCTGTCTGTCAGCCTGTCTAACTGCCTGTCTGTCCACCTGTCTAACAGCCTGTCTGTCAGCCTGTCTAACAGCCTGTCTGTCAGCCTGTCTAACAGCCTGTCTAACTGCCTGTCTGTCAGCCTGTTTAACAGCTTGTCTGTCAGCCTGTCTAACTGCCTGTCTAACAGCCTGTCTGTCAGCCTGTCTAACTGCCTGTCTAACTGCCTGTCTGTCAGCCTGTCTAACTGCCTGTCTAACTGCCTGTCTGTCAGCCTGTCTAACTGCATGTCTAACAGCATGTCTAACTGCCTGTCTAACTGCCTGTCTAACTGCCTGTCTAACAGCCTGTCTAACAGCCTGTCTGTCAGCCTGTCTGTCAGCCTGTCTGTCAGCCTGTCTAACTGCCTGTCTAACTGCCTGTCTAACTGCCTGTCTAACAGCCTGTCTAACAGCCTGTCTGTCAGCCTGTCTAACAGCCTGTCTAACTGCCTGTCTAACTGCCTGTTTAACAGCCTGTCTGTCAGCCTGTCTAACTGCCCGTCTAACTGCCTGTCTAACTGCCTGTCTAACAGCCTGTCTGTCAGCCTGTCTAACTGCCTGTCTAACTGCCTGTCTAACTGCCTGTCTGTCAGCCTGTCTAACAGCCTGTCTGTCAGCCTGTCTAACAGCCTGTCTGTCAGCCTGTCTAACCGCCTGTCTGTCAGCCTGTCTAACTGCCTGTCTGTCAGCCTGTCTAACTGCCAGCCTGTCTAACTGCCTGTCTGTCAGCCTGTCTGTCAGCCTGTCTAACTGCCTGTCTGTCAGCCTGTCTAACAGCATGTCTGTCAGCCTGTCTAACTGCCTGTCTGTCAGCCTGTCTGTCAGCCTGTCTGTCAGCCTGTCTGTCAGCCTGTCTAACAGCCTGTCTAACTGCCTGTCTCTCTGTCAGCCTGTCTGTCAGCCTGTCTGTCAGCCTGTCTAACTGCCTGTCTGTCAGCCTGTCTAACTGCCTGTCTAACTGCCTGTCTGTCAGCCTGTCTAACTGCATGTCTAACAGCATGTCTAACTGCCTGTCTAACTGCCTGTCTAACTGCCTGTCTAACAGCCTGTCTGTCAGCCTGTCTGTCAGCCTGTCTGTCAGCCTGTCTGTCAGCCTGTCTAACTGCCTGTCTAACTGCCTGTCTAACTGCCTGTCTAACAGCCTGTCTAACAGCCTGTCTGTCAGCCTGTCTAACAGCCTGTCTAACTGCCTGTCTAACTGCCTGTTTAACAGCCTGTCTGTCAGCCTGTCTAACTGCCCGTCTAACTGCCTGTCTAACTGCCTGTCTAACAGCCTGTCTAACAGCCTGTCTGTCAGCCTGTCTGTCAGCCTGTCTAACTGCCTGTCTAACTGCCTGTCTAACTGCCTGTCTAACAGCCTGTCTAACAGCCTGTCTGTCAGCCTGTCTAACAGCCTGTCTGTCAGCCTGTCTAACCGCCTGTCTGTCAGCCTGTCTAACTGCCTGTCTGTCAGCCTGTCTAACTGCCAGCCTGTCTAACTGCCTGTCTGTCAGCCTGTCTGTCAGCCTGTCTAACTGCCTGTCTGTCAGCCTGTCTAACAGCATGTCTGTCAGCCTGTCTAACTGCCTGTCTGTCAGCCTGTCTAACAGCCTGTCTGTCAGCCTGTCTGTCAGCCTGTCTGTCAGCCTGTCTAACAGCCTGTCTAACTGCCTGTCTCTCTGTCAGCCTGTCTGTCAGCCTGTCTGTCAGCCTGTCTAACTGCCTGTCTGTCAGCCTGTCTAACTGCCTGTCTAACTGCCTGTCTGTCAGCCTGTCTAACAGCCTGTCTAACTGCCTGTCTAACAGCCTGTCTGTCAGCCTGTCTAACAGCCTGTCTGTCAGCCTGTCTAACTGCCTGTCTAACTGCCTGTCTGTCAGCCTGTCTGTCAGCCTGTCTAACTGCCTGTCTAACAGCCTGTCTGTCAGCCTGTCTAACTGCCTGTCTAACAGCCTGTCTGTCAGCCTGTCTAACTGCCTGTCTGTCAGCCTGTCTAACAGCAAGTCTAACTGCATGTCTAACAGCATGTCTAACTGCCTGTCTAACTGCCTGTCTAACAGCCTGTCTGTCAGCCTGTCTAACTGCCTGTCTGTCAGCCTGTCTAACAGCCTGTCTGTCAGCCTGTCTAACTGCCTGTCTGTCAGCCTGTCTAACAGCCTGTCTAACAGCCTGTCTGTCAGCCTGTCTAACTGCCTGTCTGTCAGCCTGTCTAACTGCCTGTCTAACTGCCTGTCTAACAGCCTGTCTGTCAGCCTGTCTAACTGCCTGTCTAACAGCCTGCCTGTCTAACAGCCTGTCTAACTGCCTGTCTGTCAGCCTGTCTAACAGCCTGTCTGTCAGCCTGTCTAACTGCCTGTCTGTCAGCCTGTCTAACTGCCTGTCTAACTGCCTGTCTGTCAGCCTGTCTAACAGCCTGTCTGTCAGCCTGTCTAATTGCCTGTCTAACTGCCTGTCTAACATCCTGTCTAACAGCCTGTCTGTCAGCCTGTCTAACAGCCTGTCTGTCAGCCTGTCTAACTGCCCGTCTGTCAGCCTGTCTGTCAGCCTGTCTAACCGCCTGTCTGTCCGCCTGTCTAACAGCCTGTCTAACCGCCTGTCTGTCAGCCTGTCTAACCGCCTGTCTGTCAGCCTGTCTAACTGCCTGTCTGTCAGCCTGTCTAACTGCCAGCCTGTCTAACTGCCTGTCTAACTGCCTGTCTGTCAGCCTGTCTGTCAGCCTGTCTGTCAGCCTGTCTAACTGCCTGTCTAACTGCCTGTCTGTCAGCCTGTCTAACTGCCTGTCTGTCAGCCTGTCTGTCAGCCTGTCTGTCAGCCTGTCTAACAGCCTGTCTAACTGCCTGTCTGTCAGCCTGTCTGTCAGCCTGTCTGTCAGCCTGTCTGTCAGCCTGTCTAACATCCTGTCTGTCAGCCTGTCTAACTGCCAGCCTGTCTAACTGCCTGTCTGTCAGCCTGTCTGTCAGCATGTCTAACTGCCTGTCTAACAGCCTGCCTGTCTAACAGCCTGTCTAACTGCCTGTCTAACTGCCTGTCTGTCAGCCTGTCTAACAGCCTGTCTGTCAGCCTGTCTAACTGCCTGTCTGTACGCCTGTCTAACAGCCTGTCTGTCAGCCTGTCTAACAGCCTGTCTGTCAGCCTGTCTAACTGCCTGTCTAACAGCCTGCCTGTCTAACAGCCTGTCTAACAGCCTGTCTGTCAGCCTGTCTAACTGCCTGTCTAACTCCCTGTCTAACTGCCTGTCTGTCAGCCTGTCTAACTGCCTGTCTAACTGCCTGTCTAACTGCCTGTCTAACAGCCTGTCTGTCAGCCTGTCTAACTGCCTGTCTGTCAGCCTGTCTAACTGCATGTCTAACTGCATGTCTAACAGCATGTCTAACTGCCTGTCTAACTGCCTGTCTAACAGCCTGTCTGTCAGCCTGTCTGTCAGCCTGTCTAACTGCCTGTCTAACTGCCTGTCTAACAGCCTGTCTGTCAGCCTGTCTAACAGCCTGTCTGTCAGCCTGTCTAACAGCCTGTCTGTCAGCCTGTCTAACCGCCTGTCTGTCAGCCTGTCTAACCGCCTGTCTAACAGCCTGTCTGTCAGCCTGTCTATCAGCCTGTCTAACCGCCTGTCTGTCCGCCTGTCTAACAGCCTGTCTAACCGCCTGTCTGTCAGCCTGTCTAACCGCCTGTCTAACCGCCTGTCTGTCAGCCTGTCTAACTGTCTGTCTGTCAGCCTGTCTAACTGCCTGTCTGTCAGCCTGTCTGTCAGCCTGTCTAACTGCCTGTCTGTCAGCCTGTCTAACAGCATGTCTGTCAGCCTGTCTAACTGCCTGTCTGTCAGCCTGTCTAACAGCCTGTCTGTCAGCCTGTCTAACTGCCTGTCTGTCAGCCTGTCTGTCAGCCTGTCTGTCAGCCTGTCTAACAGCCTGTCTAACTGCCTGTCTCTCTGTCAGCCTGTCTGTCAGCCTGTCTGTCAGCCTGTTTAACAGCCTGTCTGTCAGCCTGTCTAACTGCCTGTCTAACAGCCTGCCTGTCTAACAGCCTGTCTAACTGCCTGTCTGTCAGCCTGTCTAACTGCCTGTCTAACTGCCTGTCTGTCAGCCTGTCTAACAGCCTGTCTAACTGCCTGTCTAACAGCCTGTCTGTCAGCCTGTCTAACAGCCTGTCTGTCAGCCTGTCTAACTGCCTGTCTAACAGCCTGTCTGTCAGCCTGTCTAACTGCCTGTCTGTCAGCCTGTCTGTCAGCCTGTCTGTCAGCCTGTCTGTCAGCCTGTCTGTCAGCCTGTCTAACAGCCTGTCTAACTGCCTGTCTAACTGCCTGTCTGACAGCCTGTCTGTCAGCCTGTCTAACAGCCTGTCTAACTGCCTGTCTGTCAGCCTGTTTAACAGCCTGTCTGTCAGCCTGTCTAACTGCCTGTCTAACAGCCTGCCTGTCTAACAGCCTGTCTAACTGCCTGTCTGTCAGCCTGTCTAACTGCCTGTCTGTCAGCCTGTCTAACTGCCTGTCTGTCAGCCTGTCTAACAGCCTGTCTAACTGCCTGTCTAACAGCCTGTCTGTCAGCCTGTCTAACAGCCTGTCTGTCAGCCTGTCTAACTGCCTGTCTAACTGCCTGTCTAACAGCCTGTCTGTCAGCCTGTCTAACTGCCTGTCTAACTGCCTGTCTGTCAGCCTGTCTAACAGCCTGTCTAACTGCCTGTCTAACTGCCTGTCTAACTGCCTGTCTAACAGCCTGTCTAACAGCCTGTCTAACAGCCTGTCTGTCAGCCTGTCTGTCAGCCTGTCTAACAGCAAGTCTAACTGCATGTCTAACAGCATGTCTAACTGCCTGTCTAACTGCCTGTCTAACTGCCTGTCTGTCAGCCTGTCTAACAGCCTGTCTGTCAGCCTGTCTAACTGCCTGTCTAACAGCCTGTCTAACAGCCTGTCTGTCAGCCTGTCTAACAGCCTGTCTGTCAGCCTGTCTAACTGCCTGTCTGTCAGCCTGTCTAACTGCATGTCTAACTGCATGTCTAACAGCATGTCTAACTGCCTGTCTAACTGCCTGTCTAACAGCCTGTCTGTCAGCCTGTCTGTCAGCCTGTCTAACTGCCTGTCTAACTGCCTGTCTAACAGCCTGTCTGTCAGCCTGTCTAACTGCCTGTCTGTCAGCCTGTCTAACAGCCTGTCTGTCAGCCTGTCTAACCGCCTGTCTGTCAGCCTGTCTAACCGCCTGTCTAACAGCCTGTCTGTCAGCCTGTCTATCAGCCTGTCTAACCGCCTGTCTGTCCGCCTGTCTAACAGCCTGTCTAACCGCCTGTCTGTCAGCCTGTCTAACCGCCTGTCTAACCGCCTGTCTGTCAGCCTGTCTAACTGCCTGTCTGTCAGCCTGTCTAACTGCCAGCCTGTCTAACTGCCTGTCTGTCAGCCTGTCTGTCAGCCTGTCTAACTGCCTGTCTGTCAGCCTGTCTAACAGCATGTCTGTCAGCCTGTCTAACTGCCTGTCTGTCAGCCTGTCTAACAGCCTGTCTGTCAGCCTGTCTAACTGCCTGTCTGTCAGCCTGTCTGTCAGCCTGTCTGTCAGCCTGTCTAACAGCCTGTCTAACTGCCTGTCTCTCTGTCAGCCTGTCTGTCAGCCTGTCTGTCAGCCTGTCTAACTGCCTGTCTGTCAGCCTGTTTAACAGCCTGTCTGTCAGCCTGTCTAACTGCCTGTCTAACAGCCTGCCTGTCTAACAGCCTGTCTAACTGCCTGTCTGTCAGCCTGTCTAACTGCCTGTCTAACTGCCTGTCTGTCAGCCTGTCTAACAGCCTGTCTAACTGCCTGTCTAACAGCCTGTCTGTCAGCCTGTCTAACAGCCTGTCTGTCAGCCTGTCTAACTGCCTGTCTAACTGCATGTCTGTCAGCCTGTCTGTCAGCCTGTCTAACTGCCTGTCTAACTGCCTGTCTGTCAGCCTGTCTGTCAGCCTGTCTGTCAGCCTGTCTAACATCCTGTCTGTCAGCCTGTCTAACAGCCTGTCTAACTGCCTGTCTAACTGCCTGTCTGACATCCTGTCTGTCAGCCTGTCTAACAGCCTGTCTAACTGCCTGTCTGTCAGCCTGTTTAACAGCCTGTCTGTCAGCCTGTCTAACTGCCTGTCTAACAGCCTGCCTGTCTAACAGCCTGTCTAACTGCCTGTCTGTCAGCCTGTCTAACTGCCTGTCTGTCAGCCTGTCTAACAGCCTGTCTAACTGCCTGTCTAACAGCCTGTCTGTCAGCCTGTCTAACAGCCTGTCTGTCAGCCTGTCTAACTGCCTGTCTAACTGCCTGTCTAACAGCCTGTCTGTCAGCCTGTCTAACTGCCTGTCTAACTGCCTGTCTGTCAGCCTGTCTAACAGCCTGTCTAACTGCCTGTCTAACTGCCTGTCTAACTGCCTGTCTGTCAGCCTGTCTGTCAGCCTGTCTAACAGCCTGTCTGTCAGCCTGTCTGTCAGCCTGTCTAACAGCAAGTCTAACTGCATGTCTAACAGCCTGTCTAACTGCCTGTCTGTCAGCCTGTCTAACAGCCTGTCTGTCAGCCTGTCTAACTGCCTGTCTAACTGCCTGTCTAACAGCCTGTCTAACAGCCTGTCTGTCAGCCTGTCTAACAGCCTGTCTGTCAGCCTGTCTAACTGCCTGTCTGTCAGCCTGTCTAACAGCCTGTATCTGCCCGTCTGTCAGCCTGTCTAACCGCCTGTCTGTCCGCCTGTCTAACAGCCTGTCTAACCGCCTTTCTGTCAACCTGTCTAACTGCCTGTCTAACCGCCTGTCTGTCAGCTTGTCTAACTGCCTGTCTGTCAGCCTGTCTAACAACATGTCTGTCAGCCTGTCTAACTGCCTGTCTGTCAGCCTGTCTAACAGCCTGTCTGTCAGCCTGTCTAACAGCCTGTCTAACTACCTGTCTAACTGCCTGTCTGTCAGCCTGTCTAACTGCCTGTCTGTCAGCCTGTCTGTCAGCCTGTCTAACTGCCTGTCTAACAGCCTGCCTGTCTAACAGCCTGTCTAACTGCCTGTCTGTCAGCCTGTCTAACAGCCTGTCTAACTGCCTGTCTGTCAGCCTGTCTAACAGCCTGTCTGTCAGCATGTCTAACTGCATGTCTGTCAGCCTGTCTAACAGCCTGTCTGTCAGCCTGTCTAACAGCCTGTCTGTCAGCCTGTCTAACAGCCTGTCTAACTGCCTGTCTGTCAGCCTGCCTGTCTAACTGCCTGTCTAACAGCCTGTCTGTCAGCCTGTCTAACAGCCTGTCTAACTGCCTGTCTGTCAGTCTGTCTGTCAGCCTGTCTAACTGCCTGTCTAACAGCCTGTTTAATAGCCTGTCTGTCAGCCTGTCTAACTGCCTGTCTAACAGCCTGTCTGTCAGCCTGTCTAACTGCCTGTCTAACAGCCTGTCTGTCTGCCTGTCTAACAGCCTGTCTGTCAGCCTGTCTAACTGCCTGTCTGTCAGCCTGTCTAACAGCCTGTCTGTCAGCCTGTCTAACTGCCTAACAGCATGTCTGTCAGCCTGTCTAACAGCCTGTCTGTCAGCCTGTCTAACTGCCTAACAGCATGTCTGTCAGCCTGTCTAACTGCCTGTCTGTCAGCCTGTCTAACATCCTGTCTGTCAGCCTGTCTAACTGCCTGTCTAACTGCCTGTCTTTCAGCCCGTTTAACAGCATGTCTGTCAGCCTGTCTAACAGCCTGTCTAACTGCCTGTCTAACCGCCTGTCTGTCAGCCTGTCTAACTGCCTGTCTGTCAGCCTGTCTAACTGCCAGCCTGTCTAACTGCCTTTCTGTCAGCCTGTCTGTCAGCCTGTCTAACTGCCTGTCGGTCAGCCTGTCTAACTGCCTGTCTGTCAGCCTGTCTAACAGCCTGTCTGTCAGCCTGTCTGTCAGCCTGTCTGTCAGCCTGTCTAACAGCCTGTCTGTCAGCCTGTCTGTCAGCCTGTCTGTCAGCCTGTCTGTCAGTCTGTCTGTCAGCCTGTCTAACATCCTGTCTGTCAGCCTGTCTAACTGCCTGTCTAACATCCTGTCTGTCAGCCTGTCTAACTGCCTGTCTAACTGCCTGTCTAACAGCCTGTCTAACTGCATGTCTAACAGCATGTCTAACAGCCTGTCTAACAGCCTACCTGTCTAACAGCCTGTCTGTCAGCCTGTCTAACAGCCTACCTGTCTAACTGCCTGTCTAACAGCCTGTCTAACAGCCTACCTGTCTAACTGCCTGTCTAACAGCCTGTCTAACAGCCTACCTGTCTAACAGCCTGTCTAACAGCCTGTCTAACAGCCTGTCTAACAGCTTGTCTAACTGCCTGTCTAACAGCCTACCTGTCTAACTGCCTGTCTGTCAGCCTGTCTAACAGCCCGTCTAACAGCCTGTCTAACTGCCTGTCTGTCAGCCTGTCTGTCAGCCTGTCTAACAGCCTGTCTAACAGCCTGTCTGTCAGCCTGTCTGTCAGCCTGTCTAACAGCCTGTCTAACAGCCTGTCTGTCAGCCTGTCTGTCAGCCTGTCTAACTGCCTGTCTAACTGCCTGTCTGTCAGCCTGTCTAACAGCATGTCTAACAGCCTGTCTAACAGCATGTCTAACTGCCTGTCTGTCAGCCTGTCTAACTGCCTGTCTGTCAGCCTGTCTAACTGCCTGTCTGTCAGCCTGTCTAACAGCATGTCTAACAGCCTGTCTAACAGCATGTCTAACTGCCTGTCTGTCAGCCTGTCTAACTGCCTGTCTGTCAGCCTGTCTAACTGCCTGTTGAATTAAACATGTCTTCCACCACCATGATCTGAAGGCTTTGTAGGCTCTTTCCCTTACATTGCCCAACTTTACCAACCAGAAATGATCAGAGAGACTAACCAGCCTATCAGCTTTTCTTGCACTGAAAGGAGTGTTATTTGATTTGTAAAGTAGCGCCCGGGTTTCATATTCAGTTGAGCGCTGGTATCTCCATGGCGCCAGGCCCGACGGAGACGGAGACGTGAGAGACCCCTCCCTCCATCTCCCGCTACCCTCCCTCCTCTTCCTCCCTCTCTCCATCCATCTCCTGGCGGTGTGCGGTGAGATATCGAAGGAGACTGAGAGAGACCCCATCCATCCATTGCAGTTTCAGACCCACTGGGCACAGACTTCAATTCTACGTCTATTCCACGTTGGTTCAATGTAATTTCATTGAAATGAGGTGGAAACAACGATGATGAAACCACTGTGTGCCCAGTGGGTAGAGACAGCCTGAAACAGAAGCCGTGACTCCTCCTAATGCATCATGGTACGGGACCCCACAGACGTGTCAACGAACAAAACGAAAGAACAAATGAGCTGGCCTCAGCCTCAGCCATCTGCTATGCCTATACCTCTGGTCTGGTCTATACCTCTGGTCTGGCCTATACCTCTGGTCTGGTCTGGTCTATACCTCTGGTCTGGTCTATACCTCTGGTCTGGCCTATACCTCTGGTCTGGTCTGGTCTATACCTCTGGTCTGGTCTATACCTCTGGTCTGGCCTATACCTCTGGTCTGGTCTGGTCTATACCTCTGGTCTGGTCTGGTCTATACCTCTGGTCTGGTCTGGTCTATACCTCTGGTCTCGCCTGGTCTATACCTCTGGTCTCGCCTGGTCTATACCTCTGGTCTCGCCTGGTCTATACCTCTGGTATGGTCTGGTCTATACCTCTGGTCTGGTCTGGTCTGGTCTATACCTCTGGTCTGGTCTATACATCTGGTCTGGTCTGGTCTATACCTCTGGTCTGGTCTGGTCTATACCTCTGGTCTGGTCTGGTCTATACCTCTGGTCTGGTCTGGTCTATACCTCTGGTCTGGTCTATACCTCTGGTCTGGTCTATACCTCTGGTCTCGCCTGGTCTATACCTCTGGTCTGGTCTGGTCTATACCTCTGGTCTGGTCTATACCTCTGGTCTGGTCTATACCTCTGGTCTCGCCTGGTCTATACCTCTGGTCTGGTCTGGTCTATACCTCTGGTCTGGTCTGGTCTATACCTCTGGTCTGGTCTGGTCTATACCTCTGGTCTGGTCTATACCTCTGGTCTGGTCTGGTCTATACCTCTGGTCTGGTCTGGTCTATACCTCTGGTCTGGCCTATACCTCTGGTCTGGTCTGGCCTATACCTCTGGTCTGGTCTGGTCTGGCCTATACCTCTGGTCTGGTCTGGTCTGGCCTATACCTCTGGTCTGGTCTGGTCTGGCCTATACCTCTGGTCTGGTCTTTACCTCTGGTCTGGTCTGGCCTATACCTCTGGTCTGGTCTATACCTCTGGTCTGGTCTGGTCTATACCTCTGGTCTGGTCTGGTCTATACCTCTGGTCTGGTCTGGTCTATACCTCTGGTCTGGTCTATACT
>NW_024060520.1:0-23849 GCF_016432855.1 Salvelinus namaycush | reverse complement strand
TTGGAGCTAGAAACACAAGCATTTAGCTATATTACTGTTTGGATAGAAAACACAGCATTTTGCTAGGTATTACTGTTGGAGCTAGAAACACAATCATTTAGTTAGGTATTACTGCACTGTTGGAGCTAGAACACAAGCATGTTAGTGGTATTACTGCACTGTTGGAGCTAGAAACACAAGCATTTAGCTGGGTATTACTGTTGGAGCTAGGAACACAAGCATTAGTTAGGTTTACTGCACTGTTGGAGCTAGAAACACAAGCATTAGTTAGGTATTACTGTTGGAGCTAGAAACACAATCATTTAGTTTGGTATTACTGTTGGAGCTAGAAACACAAGCATTTAGTTAGATATTACTGCACTGTTGGAGCTAGAAACACAAGCATTTAGTTAGGTATTACTGAACTGTTGGAGCTAGAAACACAAGCATTTAGCTAGGTATTACTGTTGAGCTAGAAACACAAGCATTTAGCTAGGTATTACTGTTGGAGCTAGAAACACAAGCATTTAGTAGGTATTACTGCACTGTTGGGGCTAGAAACACAAGCATTTAGCTGGGTATTACGGTTGGAGCTAGAAACACAAGCATTTAGTTTGTATTACTGTTGGAGGTAGAAACACAAGCATTTAGCTAGGTATTACTGTTGGAGCTAGAAACACAAGCATTTAGTTAGGTATTACTGCACTGTTGGGGCTAGAAACACAAGCATTTAGCTGGGTATTACTGTTGGAGCTAGAAACACAAGCATTTAGTTAGGTATTACTGCACTGTTGGAGCTAGAAACACAAGCATTTAGTTAGGTATTACTGTTGGAGCTAGAAACACAATTTTTTAGTTTGGTATTACTGTTGGAGCTAGAAACACAAGCATTTAGTTAGATATTACTGCACTGTTGGAGCTAGAAACACAAGCATTTAGTTAGGTATTACTGTTGGAGCTAGAAACACAAGCATTTAGTTAGGTATTACTGAACTGTTGGAGCTAGAAACACAAGCATTTAGTTAGGTATTACTGTTGGAGCTAGAAACACAAGCATTTAGTTAGGTATTACTGAACTGTTGGAGCTAGAAACACAAGCATTTAGTTAGGTATTACTGCACTGTTGGAGCTAGAAACACAAGCATTTAGTTAGGTATTACTGCACTGTTGGAGCTAGAAACACAAGCATTTAGCCTGGTATTACTGCACTGTTGGAGCTAGGAACACAAGCATTTAGTTAGGTATTACTGCACTGTTGGAGCTAGAAACACAAGCATTTAGTTAGGTATTACTGTTGGAGCTAGAAATACAAGCATTTAGTTAGGTATTACTGCACTGTTGGAGCTAGAAACACAAGCATTTAGTTGGGTATTACTGTTGGAGCTAGAAACACAAGCATTTAGTTAGGTATTACTGTTGGAGCTAGAAACACAAGCATTTAGTTAGGTATTACTGTTGGAGCTAGAAACACAAGCATTTAGTTAGGTATTACTGTTGGAGCTAGAAACACAAGCATTTAGTTAGGTTTTACTGTTGGAGCTAGAAACACAAGCATTTAGCTGGGTATTACTGTTGGAGCTAGAAACACAAGCATTTAGCTAGGTATTACTGTTGGAGCTAGAAACACAAGCATTTTGCTAGGTATTACTGTTGGAGCTAGAAACACAAGCATTTAGTTAGGTATTACTGCACTGTTGGAGCTAGAAACACAAGCATTTAGTTAGGTATTACTGCACTGTTGGAGCTAGAAACACAAGCATTTAGCTGGGTATTACTGTTGGAGCTAGGAACACAAGCATTTAGTTAGGTATTACTGCACTGTTGGAGCTAGAAACACAAGCATTTAGTTAGGTATTACTGTTTGAGCTAGAAACACAATCATTTAGTTTGGTATTACTGTTGGAGCTAGAAACACAAGCATTTAGTTAGATATTACTGCACTGTTGGAGCTAGAAACACAAGCATTTAGTTAGGTATTACTGAACTGTTGGAGCTAGAAACACAAGCATTTAGCTAGGTATTACTGTTGGAGCTAGAAACACAAGCATTTAGCTAGGTATTACTGTTGGAGCTAGAAACACAAGCATTTAGTTAGGTATTACTGCACTGTTGGGGCTAGAAACACAAGCATTTAGCTGGGTATTACTGTTGGAGCTAGAAACACAAGCATTTAGTTAGGTATTACTGCACTGTTGGAGCTAGAAACACAAGCATTTAGCTAGGTATTACTGTTGGAGCTAGAAACACAAGCATTTAGTTAGGTATTACTGCACTGTTGGAGCTAGAAACACAAGCATTTAGTTAGGTATTACTGTTGGAGCTAGAAACACAAGCATTTAGTTAGGTATTACTGTTGGAGCTAGAAACACAATCATTTAGTTTGGTATTACTGTTGGAGGTAGAAACACAAGCATTTAGCTAGGTATTACTGTTGGAGCTAGAAACACAAGCATTTTGCTAGGTATTACTGTTGGAGCTAGAAACACAAGCATTTAGTTAGGTATTACTGCACTGTTGGAGCTAGAAACACAAGCATTTAGTTAGGTATTACTGTTGGAGCTAGAAACACAATCATTTAGTTTGGTATTACTGTTGGAGCTAGAAACACAAGCATTTAGTTAGATATTACTGCACTGTTGGAGCTAGAAACACAAGCATTTAGTTAGGTATTACTGTTGGAGCTAGAAACACAAGCATTTAGTTAGATATTACTGCACTGTTGGAGCTAGAAACACAAGCATTTAGTTAGGTATTACTGTTGGAGCTAGAAACACAAGCATTTAGTTAGGTATTACTGAACTGTTGGAGCTAGAAACACAAGCATTTAGTTAGGTATTACTGCACTGTTCGGGCTAGAAACACAAGCATTTAGCTGGGTATTACTGTTGGAGCTAGAAACACAAGCATTTAGTTAGGTATTACTGCACTGTTGGAGCTAGAAACACAAGCATTTAGCTGGGTATCACTGTTGGAGCTAGAAACACAAGCATTTAGTTAGGTATTACTGCACTGTTGGAGCTAGAAACACAAGCATTTAGTTAGGTATTACTGTTGGAGCTAGAAACACAATCATTTAGTTAGGTATTACTGTTGGAGCTAGAAACACAAGCATTTAGCTAGGTATTACTGTTGGAGCTAGAAACACAAGCATTTAGTTAGGTATTACTGTTGGAGCTAGAAACACAAGCATTTAGTTAGGTATTACTGAACTGTTGGAGCTAGAAACACAAGCATTTAGTTAGGTATTACTGCACTGTTGGAGCTAGAAACACAAGCATTTAGTTAGGTATTACTGTTGGAGCTAGAAACACAAGCATTTAGCTAGGTATTACTGTTGGAGCTAGAAACACAAGCATTTAGTTAGGTATTACTGCACTGTTGGGGCTAGAAACACAAGCATTTAGCTGGGTATTACTGTTGGAGCTAGAAACACAAGCATTTAGTTAGGTATTACTGCACTGTTGGAGCTAGAAACACAAGCATTTAGTTAGGTATTACTGTTGGAGCTAGAAACACAATCATTTAGTTTGGTATTACTGTTGGAGCTAGAAACACAAGCATTTAGTTAGATATTACTGCACTGTTGGAGCTAGAAACACAAGCATTTAGTTAGGTATTACTGTTGGAGCTAGAAACACAAGCATTTAGTTAGGTATTACTGAACTGTTGGAGCTAGAAACACAAGCATTTAGTTAGGTATTACTGCACTGTTGGAGCTAGAAACACAATCATTTAGCTAGGTATTACTGTTGGAGCTAGAAACACAAGCATTTAGTTAGGTATTACTGCACTGTTGGAGCTAGAAACACAAGCATTTAGTTAGGTATTACTGCACTGTTGGAGCTAGAAACACAAGCATTTAGCTGGGTATTACTGTTGGAGCTAGAAACACAAACATTTAGTTAGGTATTACTGCACTGTTGGAGCTATAAACACAAGCATTTAGTTAGGTATTACTGTTGGAGCTAGAAACACAATCATTTAGTTTGGTATTACTGTTGGAGCTAGAAACACAAGCATTTAGTTAGATATTACTGCACTGTTGGAGCTAGAAACACAAGCATTTCGTTGGGTATTACTGTTGGAGCTAGAAACACAAGCATTTAGTTAGGTATTACTGAACTGTTGGAGCTAGAAACACAAGCATTTAGTTAGGTATTACTGCACTGTTGGAGCTAGAAACACAAGCATTTAGCTAGGTATTACTGTTGGAGCTAGAAACACAAGCATTTAGCTAGGTATTACTGTTGGAGCTAGAAACACAAGCATTTAGTTAGGTATTACTGCACTGTTGGAGCTAGAAACACAAGCATTTAGTTAGGTATTACTGTTGGAGCTAGAAACAAAAGCATTTAGTTAGGTATTACTGCACTGTTGGAGCTAGAAACACAAGCATTTAGTTAGATATTACTGCACTGTTGGAGCTAGAAACACAAGCATTTAGTTGGGTACTACTGTTGGAGCTAGACACACAAGCATTTAGTTAGGTATTACTGTTGGAGCTAGAAACACAAGCATTTAGTTAGGTATTACTGTTGGAGCTAGAAACACAAGCATTTAGTTAGGTATTACTGTTGGAGCTAGAAACACAAGCATTTAGTTAGGTTTTACTGTTGGAGCTAGAAACACAAGCATTTAGCTGGGTATTACTGTTGGAGCTAGAAACACAAGCATTTAGCTAGGTATTACTGTTGGAGCTAGAAACACAAGCATTTTGCTAGGTATTACTGTTGGAGCTAGAAACACAAGCATTTAGTTAGGTATTACTGCACTGTTGGAGCTAGAAACACAAGCAATTAGTTAGGTATTACTGCACTGTTTGAGCTAGAAACACAAGCATTTAGCTGGGTATTACTGTTGGAGCTAGAAACACAAGCATTTAGTTAGGTATTACTGCACTGTTGTAGCTAGAAACACAAGCATTTAGTTAGGTATTACTGTTGGAGCTAGAAACACAATCATTTAGTTTGGTATTACTGTTGGAGCTAGAAACACAATTATTTAGTTAGATATTACTGCACTGTTGGAGCTAGAAACACAAGCATTTAGCTAGGTATTACTGTTGGAGCTAGAAACACAAGCATTTAGCTAGGTATTACTGAACTGTTGGAGCTAGAAACACAAGCATTTAGTTAGGTATTACTGCACTGTTGGAGCTAGAAACACAAGCATTTAGCTAGGTATTACTGTTGGAGCTAGAAACACAAGCATTTAGCTAGGTATTACTGTTGGAGCTAGAAACACAAGCATTTAGTTAGGTATTACTGCACTGTTGGAGCTAGAAACACAAGCATTTAGTTAGGTATTACTGTTGGAGCTAGAAACAAAAGCATTTAGTTAGGTATTACTGCACTGTTGGAGCTAGAAACACAAGCATTTAGTTAGATATTACTGCACTGTTGGAGCTAGAAACACAAGCATTTAGTTGGGTATTACTGTTGGAGCTAGAAACACAAGCATTTAGTTAGGTATTACTGTTGGAGCTAGAAACACAAGCATTTAGTTAGGTATTACTGTTGGAGCTAGAAACACAAGCATTTAGTTAGGTATTACTGTTGGAGCTAGAAACACAAGCATTTAGTTAGGTATTACTGTTGGAGCTAGAAACACAAGCATTTAGCTGGGTATTACTGTTGGAGCTAGAAACACAAGCATTTAGCTAGGTATTACTGTTGGATCTAGAAACACAAGCATTTTGCTAGGTATTACTGTTGGAGCTGGAAACACAAGCATTTAGTTAGGTGTTACTATACTGTTGGAGCTAGAAACACAAGCAATTAGTTAGGTATTATTGTTGGAGCTAGAAACACAAGCATTTAGCTGGGTATTACTGTTGGAGCTAGAAACACAAGCATTTAGTTAGGTATTACTGCACTGTTGGAGCTAGAAACACAAGCATTTAGTTAGGTATTACTGTTGGAGCTAGAAACACAATCATTTAGTTTGGTATTACTGTTGGAGCTAGAAACACAAGCATTTAGTTAGATATTACTGCACTGTTGGAGCTAGAAACACAAGCATTTAGCTAGGTATTACTGTTGGAGCTAGAAACACAAGCATTTAGCTAGGTATTACTGAACTGTTGGAGCTAGAAACACAAGCATTTAGTTAGGTATTACTGAACTGTTGGAGCTAGAAACACAAGCATTTAGCTAGGTATTACTGTTGGAGCTAGAAACACAAGCATTTAGCTAGGTATTACTGCACTGTTGGAGCTAGAAACACAAGCATTTAGTTAGGTATTACTGCACTGTTGGGGCTAGAAACACAAGCATTTAGTTAGGTATTACTGCACTGTTGGGGCTAGAAACACAAGCATTTAGCTAGGTATTACTGTTGGAGCTAGAAACACAAGCATTTAGTTAGGTATTACTGCACTGTTGGGGCTAGAAACACAAGCATTTAGTTAGGTATTACTGTTGGAGCTAGGAACACAAGCATTTAGTTTGGTATTACTGTTGGAGCTAGAAACACAAGCATTTAGTTAGATATTACTGCACTGTTGGAGCTAGAAACACAAGCATTTAGCTAGGTATTACTGTTGGAGCTAGAAACACAAGCATTTAGTTAGGTATTACTGTTGGAGCTAGAAACACAAGCATTTAGTTTGGTATTACTGTTGGAGCTAGAAACACAAGCATTTAGTTAGATATTACTGCACTGTTGGAGCTAGAAACACAAGCATTTAGTTAGGTATTACTGTTGGAGCTAGAAACACAAGCATTTAGTTAGGTATTACTGTTGGAGCTAGAAACACAAGCATTTAGTTAGGTATTACTGTTGGAGCTAGAAACACAAGCATTTAGTTAGGTATTACTGTTGGAGCTAGAAACACAAGCATTTAGTTTGGTATTACTGTTGGAGCTAGAAACACAAGCATTTAGTTAGATATTACTGCACTGTTGGAGCTAGAAACACAAGCATTTAGTTAGGTATTACTGTTGGAGCTAGAAACACAAGCATTTAGTTAGGTATTACTGAACTGTTGGAGCTAGAAACACAAGCATTTAGTTAGGTATTACTGCACTGTTGGAGCTAGAAACACAAGCATTTAGCTAGGTATTACTGTTGGAGCTAGAAACACAAGCATTTAGCCAGGTATTACTGTTGGAGCTAGAAACACAAGCATTTAGTTAGGTATTACTGCACTGTTGGAGCTAGAAACACAAGCATTTAGTTAGGTATTACTGCACTGTTGGAGCTAGAAACACAAGCATTTAGCTGGGTATTACTGTTGGAGCTAGAAACACAAGAATTTAGTTAGGTATTACTGCACTGTTGGAGCTAGAAACACAAGCATTTAGTTAGGTATTACTGCACTGTTGGAGCTAGAAACACAAGCATTTAGTTAGGTATTATTGTTGGAGCTAGAAACACAAGCATTTAGTTAGATATTACTGCACTGTTGGAGCTAGAAACACAAGCATTTAGTTAGGTATTATTGTTGGAGCTAGAAACACAAGCATTTAGTTAGGTATTACTGCACTGTTGGGGCTAGAAACACAAGCATTTAGTTAGGTATTACTGTTGGAGCTAGAAACACAATCATTTAGTTTGGTATTATTGTTGGAGCTAGAAACACAAGCATTTAGTTAGATATTACTGCACTGTTGGAGCTAGAAACACAAGCATTTAGCTAGGTATTACTGTTGGAGCTAGAAACACAAGCATTTAGTTAGGTATTACTTAACTGTTGGAGCTAGAAACACAAGCATTTAGCTAGGTATTACTGTTGGAGCTAGAAACACAAGCATTTAGCTAGGTATTACTGTTGGAGCTAGAAACACAAGCATTTAGTTAGGTATTACTGCACTGTTGGGGCTAGAAACACAAGCATTTAGCTGGGTATTACTGTTGGAGCTAGAAACACAAGCATTTAGTTAGGTATTACTGTTGGAGCTAGAAACACAATCATTTAGTTTGGTATTACTGTTGGAGCTAGAAACACAAGCATTTAGTTAGATATTACTGCACTGTTGGAGCTAGAAACACAAGCATTTAGCTAGGTATTACTGTTGGAGCTAGAAACACAAGCATTTAGTTAGGTATTACTGTTGGAGCTAGAAACACAAGCATTTAGTTAGGTATTACTGTTGGAGCTAGAAACACAAGCATTTAGTTAGGTATTACTGTTGGAGCTAGAAACACAAGCATTTAGCTGGGTATTACTGTTGGAGCTAGAAACACAAGCATTTAGCTAGGTATTACTGTTGGAGCTAGAAACACAAGCATTTTGCTAGGTATTACTGTTGGAGCTAGAAACACAAGCATTTAGTTAGGTATTACTGCACTGTTGGAGCTAGAAACACAAGCATTTAGTTAGGTATTACTGCACTGTTGGAGCTAGAAACACAAGCATTTAGCTGGGTATTACTGTTGGAGCTAGGAACACAAGCATTTAGTTAGGTATTACTGCACTGTTGGAGCTAGAAACACAAGCATTTAGTTAGGTATTACTGTTGGAGCTAGAAACACAATCATTTAGTTTGGTATTACTGTTGGAGCTAGAAACACAAGCATTTAGTTAGATATTACTGCACTGTTGGAGCTAGAAACACAAGCATTTAGTTAGGTATTACTGAACTGTTGGAGCTAGAAACACAAGCATTTAGCTAGGTATTACTGTTGGAGCTAGAAACACAAGCATTTAGCTAGGTATTACTGTTGGAGCTAGAAACACAAGCATTTAGTTAGGTATTACTGTTGGAGCTAGAAACACAAGCATTTAGTTAGGTATTACTGTTGGAGCTAGAAACACAATCATTTAGTTTGGTATTACTGTTGGAGGTAGAAACACAAGCATTTAGCTAGGTATTACTGTTGGAGCTAGAAACACAAGCATTTAGTTAGGTATTACTGCACTGTTGGGGCTAGAAACACAAGCATTTAGCTGGGTATTACTGTTGGAGCTAGAAACACAAGCATTTAGTTAGATATTACTGCACTGTTGGAGCTAGAAACACAAGCATTTAGTTAGGTATTACTGTTGGAGCTAGAAACACAAGCATTTAGTTAGGTATTACTGTTGGAGCTAGAAACACAAGCATTTAGTTAGGTATTACTGAACTGTTGGAGCTAGAAACACAAGCATTTAGTTAGGTATTACTGCACTGTTGGAGCTAGAAACACAAGCATTTAGTTAGGTATTACTGCACTGTTGGAGCTAGAAACACAAGCATTTAGCCTGGTATTACTGCACTGTTGGAGCTAGGCACACAAGCATTTAGTTAGGTATTACTGCACTGTTGGAGCTAGAAACACAAGCATTTAGTTAGGTATTACTGTTGGAGCTAGAAATACAAGCATTTAGTTAGGTATTACTGCACTGTTGGAGCTAGAAACACAAGCATTTAGTTAGATATTACTGCACTGTTGGAGCTAGAAACACAAGCATTTAGTTGGGTATTACTGTTGGAGCTAGAAACACAAGCATTTAGTTAGGTATTACTGTTGGAGCTAGAAACACAAGCATTTAGTTAGGTATTACTGTTGGAGCTAGAAACACAAGCATTTAGTTAGGTATTACTGTTGGAGCTAGAAACACAAGCATTTAGTTAGGTATTACTGTTGGAGCTAGAAACACAAGCATTTAGCTGGGTATTACTGTTGGAGCTAGAAACACAAGCATTTAGCTAGGTATTACTGTTGGAGCTAGAAACACAAGCATTTTGCTAGGTATTACTGTTGGAGCTAGAAACACAAGCATTTAGTTAGGTATTACTGCACTGTTGGAGCTAGAAACACAAGCATTTAGTTAGGTATTACTGCACTGTTGGAGCTAGAAACACAAGAATTTAGCTGGGTATTACTGTTGGAGCTAGAAACACAAGCATTTAGTTAGGTATTACTGCACTGTTGGAGCTAGAAACACAAGCATTTAGTTAGGTATTACTGTTGGAGCTAGAAACACAAGCATTTAGTTTGGTATTACTGTTGGAGCTAGAAACACAAGCATTTAGTTAGATATTACTGCACTGTTGGAGCTAGAAACACAAGCATTTAGTTAGGTATTACTGAACTGTTGGAGCTAGAAACACAAGCATTTAGCTAGGTATTACTGTTGGAGCTAGAAACACAAGCATTTAGCTAGGTATTACTGTTGGAGCTAGAAACACAAGCATTTAGTTAGGTATTACTGCACTGTTGGAGCTAGAAACACAAGCATTTAGTTAGGTATTACTGCACTGTTGGGGCTAGAAACACAAGCATTTAGCTGGGTATTACTGTTGGAGCTAGAAACACAAGCATTTAGTTTGGTATTACTGTTGGAGCTAGAAACACAAGCATTTAGTTAGGTATTACTGCACTGTTGGAGCTAGAAACACAAGCATTTAGTTAGGTATTACTGTTGGAGCTAGAAACACAAGCATTTAGCTAGGTATTACTGTTGGAGCTAGAAACACAAGCATTTAGTTAGGTATTACTGCACTGTTGGAGCTAGAAACACAAGCATTTAGTTAGGTATTACTGTTGGAGCTAGAAACACAAGCATTTAGTTAGGTATTACTGTTGGAGCTAGAAACACAAGCATTTAGCTAGGTATTACTGCACTGTTGGGGCTAGAAACACAAGCATTTAGTTAGGTATTACTGCACTGTTGGAGCTAGAAACACAAGCATTTAGTTAGGTATTACTGTTGGAGCTAGAAACACAAGCATTTAGTTAGGTATTACTGTTGGAGCTAGAAACACAAGCATTTAGTTAGGTATTACTGCACTGTTGGAGCTAGAAACACAAGCATTTAGTTAGGTATTACTGTTGGAGCTAGAAACACAATCATTTAGTTTGGTATTACTGTTGGAGCTAGAAACACAAGCATTTAGCTAGGTATTACTGTTGGAGCTAGAAACACAAGCATTTAGTTAGGTATTACTGAACTGTTGGAGCTAGAAACACAAGCATTTAGCTGGGTATTACTGTTGGAGCTAGAAACACAAGCATTTAGTTAGGTATTACTGTTGGAGCTAGAAACACAAGCATTTAGCTAGGTATTACTGTTGGAGCTAGAAACACAAGCATTTAGTTAGGTATTACTGCACTGTTGGAGCTAGAAACACAAGCATTTAGTTAGGTATTACTGTTGGAGCTAGAAACACAAGCATTTAGTTAGGTATTACTGTTGGAGCTAGAAACACAATCATTTAGTTAGGTATTACTGTTGGAGCTAGAAACACAATCATTTAGCTAGGTATTACTGTTGGAGCTAGAAACACAAGCATTTAGTTAGGTATTACTGCACTGTTGGAGCTAGAAACACAAGCATTTAGTTAGGTATTACTGTTGGAGCTAGAACCACAAGCATTTAGTTAGGTATTACTGTTGGAGCTAGAAACACAAGCATTTAGTTAGGTATTACTGAACTGTTGGAGCTAGAAACACAAGCATTTAGTTAGGTATTACTGCACTGTTGGAGCTAGAAACACAAGCATTTAGCTGGGTATTACTGCACTGTTGGAGCTAGAAACACAAGCATTTAGCTGGGTATTACTGTTGGAGCTAGAAACACAAGCATTTAGTTAGGTATTACTGCACTGTTGGAGCTAGAAACACAAGCATTTAGTTAGGTATTACTGCACTGTTGGAGCTAGAAACACAAGCATTTAGTTACACGTGCAATAACATCTGCAAAACATGTGTCTGCGACCAATAACATTTGATTTTACTGTTCAGATGAATGGAAACTGAAATCTGGACACTGACTCTCGGTCTATAACCTCTCACAGAGTCATAATATTAACTCCTGCAGAATTAAGCATTTCTAGCAGTAAAATGATATGTATGCAAAATTTTGACTCGGAGTAGAGACATTTTGATTTCTTTCTTTCTTTTGAGACAATGCCAATGTGCATTTAGATACAATCTGTAGAGTTGACATCTTTATCAGCATCATAAAAAGTTGATAGTATTTCAACCACATAAAATATGAATCCTAGCCGACCTGAAATCTTATCAGAAACACGCTGAGTCGTTTTTCACAGCTTTTCTATTCTAACCTGTCAAACTGATGTAATTTGAAACATTTTTGCATAGAAACTATTTCCAGTATTTTTTAGTTATTGCATTTTCTCCCCGGTCCCTTAAACGTCTCCATTAAAGAAGCAGAGATGACAGAGAAAACTTTACCGATGTCAACTAGATTGAAGGGTTCATTCTATTGATTTATGACATTATTCTGGTGATCAAAGGGTTGATTTAGTCTTCTGGGACAACATATAATGACTGAAGAGAAGCTACATGGATCTAATTAGAGACAAGTTGACTAACAAAATAGCTAAGATGTCAGAAATTATAAGCAGAAACACAGCTAAATCAGGCAACAACAAAAAAATTCTGCACTCCTCCTCCCCCCTGTCAAAACCCTGGAGCCTACAGCACATTTTCTACATGTGTCCTATAGCTGCATCAGAAAACGCGTCGACTTCTCAAGACATGACAGATGGATCACGTGTGTTTGACAGTGAGCAACTAAGAGAGAAAACACTACAGCCGTGTCCATAATAGCACCCTTTTCCTTCTATAGATCCCTATGGGCCCTAGTCAAAGTAGATCCCTATGGGCCCTAGTCAAAGTAGATCCCTATGGGCTCTAGTCCAAGTAGATCCCTATGGGCCCTAGTCAAAGTAGATCCCTATGGGCCCTAGTCAAAGTAGATCCCTATGGGCCCTAGTCAAAGTAGATCCCTATGGGCCCGAGTCAAAGTAGATCCCTATGAGCCCTAGTCAAAGTAGATCCCTATGGGCCCGAGTCAAAGTAGATCCCTATGGGCTCTAGTCCAAGTAGATCCCTATGGGCCCTAGTCATAGTAGATCCCTATGGGCCCTAGTCAAAGTAGATCCCTATGGGCCCGAGTCAAAGTAGATCCCTATGGGCCCGAGTCAAAGTAGATCCCTATGGGCTCTAGTCCAAGTGGATCCCTATGGGCCCTAGTCATAGTAGATCCCTATGGGCCCTAGTCAAAGTAGATCCCTATGGGCCCTAGTCAAAGTAGATCCCTAGTCAAAGTTACTTACGGTTTTCAGTCAGATAGAAATACCTTGTGTCTGTCTATTTTCCACTCAGTCAGTCACAGTGGCACGAGAAGACGTGCCAGCTGACAGCATCTGTGACACTTGCTCAATGCTCGCAGGGAGAGAGACTAGAAGCTAGAGGTAATCAATGTTTAACAAGAGGACATTGAGAGACTAGAGGCTAGACGTAATCAATGTTTAACAAGAGGACATTGAGAGACTAGAGGCTAGACGTAATCAATGTTTAACAAGAGGACATTGAGAGACTAGAGGCTAGACGTAATCAATGTTTAACAAGAGGACATTGAGAGACTAGAGGCTAGACGTAATCAATGTTTAACAAGAGGACATTGAGAGACTAGAGGCTAGACGTAATCAATGTTTAACAAGAGGACATTGAGAGACTAGAGGCTAGACGTAATCAATGTTTATCAAGAGGACATTGAGCGACTAGAGGCTAGACGTAATCAATGTTTAACAAGAGGACATTGAGAGACTAGAGGCTAGACGTAATCAATGTTTAACAAGAGGCCATTGAGAGACTAGAGGCTAGATGACTGGAGTGATGGAATTTTCCTGAATGAGTACAACATTTCCCCAAATGGGATGTTTTGTTGTTGCCCTCATTCATTTGAAGTGCCTCTGAGAAAAAGGCTAGAATAGAGATCAAATTAACTCAGTTCATCTCAGAAGTTAAAAAATGAATCAAACTTTTCACTATTCACCAATGGTACTCTAACCATATATAGTGACCAGCCTGGTTAAAAGTAGTGCACGAGAATAGGATGCCATTTTACACACCAAACTCTCTGCACTAGTCATTCCCAAAGGGCAAGGTCAAATGAATGTCAGAGAGATATGATGCGATGAATCTCTCAGCGGCTCGGGCTTTATGCTAACACGATTAGCACGGTGATTAGCATGACAATAGAATCAAAGCTGTAGCTTTATTTAGGATGATTCTTTGGAGAGCAATGCCATAGAAATAGTATAACAACAATGGGAATCCCCATTCAAGTCAATGTACCATGATGGATGGAAAGCAGTTCTAATAGTTCCATTTCTATGGGCAGGACGAGCTGTGACCAGAGAATAACCCCCTGGTTAGCCTAAATGATTCATCAGGCGTTAGGAATCGCTGCTAACAGAGAAGCTGAATAATACATCATGATGCTAAGTGCCTTGGCAAAACAAAGAAAGAGGAGGACACACGCAGAGAGAGAGAGAGAGGGAGAGAGAGAGAGAGAGCGAGACAGAGCGAGACAGAGCGAGAGAGAGAGAGAGGGGGGGAGAGAGAGAGACAGAGAGAGAGAGGGGGAGAGAGGAGACAGAGAAGCCAGGGTTGTCTTCAGTTGGATTTGGAGAATAAGGGAGAGAGGAGACAGTTGGATGCAGAGAGAACACACACACTGACTAGTGTAGCATCGCTGTGGTTGTTTCTGTATGCTCTATGTGTGACTCTGTGTGTGACTCTGTGTGTGACTCTGTGTGTGACTCTGTGTGTGATGGTGTATGATGGTGTGTGATGGTGTATGATGGTGTGTGATGGTGTATGATTGGTGTGTATGATGGTGTGTATGATGGTGTGTATGATGGTGTGTGATGGTGTGTGTGATGGTGTGTGTGATGGTGGGTGTGATAGTGTGTGATGGTGTGTGTGATGGTGTGTGTGATGGTGTGTGTGATAGTGTGTGATGGTGTGTGTGATAGCGTGTGTGATGATGTGTATGATGGTGTGTGATGGTGTCTACTGTTTGTTTGTGTGTGTGTGTGTGTGTGTGTGTGTGTGTGTGTGTGTGTGTGTGTGTGTGTGTGTGTGTGTGTGTGTGTGTGTGTGTGTGTGTGTGGGTGGGTGTGGGTGTGGGTGTGGGTGTGTGTATACTGTGTGTGTTTTGTATCCAGTATCCAGTAGACGGTAGAGAAACTAGGCTACATTTCCCGGGGGAAGAGATAACATTTTATTTACAGCAAAACACCCACATACAGGAGGGCACTGCTTATGTTAATGCCCAGTCTAAAGTACATATACTGTATATAGCCAAGTACAATGTCACTTAGTGTAATACATTCTATAAAACATTGACCTTTATACTTCCTCATCTTTCAGTGGATTTGTGGGGGTTTCCCCAGTGGATTGATTTGTGGGGGGTTCCCTGATGGATTGATTTGTGGGGGGTTCCCCAGTGGATTGATTTGTGGGGGGTTCCCCTGGTGGATTGATTTGTGGGGGGTTCCCCTGGTGGATTGATTTGTGGGGGGTTCCCCCGGTGGATTGATTTGTGGGGGGTTCCCCAGTGGATTGATTTGTGGGGGTTTCCCTGGTGGATTGATTCGTGGGGGGTTCCCCTGGTGGATTGATTTGTGGGGGGTTCCACTGGTGGATTGATTTGTGGGGGGTTCCCCAGTGGATTGATTTGTGGGGGGTTTCCCAGTGGATTGATTTGTGGGGGCGGTTCCCGGTGGATTGATTTGTAGGGGGTTTCCGGTGGATTGATTTGTGGGGGGGTTTCCGGTGGATTGATTTGTGGGGGGTTCCCCGGTGGATTGATTTGTGGGGGGTTCCCCAGTGGATTGATTTGTGGGGGGTTCCCCTGGTGGATTGATTTGTGGGGGGGTTCCCAGTGGATTGATTTGTGGGGGTCGTTTCCCGGTGGATTGATTTGTGGGGGGTTCCCCAGTGGATTGATTTGTGGGGGGTTCCCCAGTGAATTGATTTGTGGGGGCGGTTCCCCTGGTTGATTGATTTGTGGGGGGTTCCCCAGTGGATTGATTTGTGGGGGGTTCCCCTGGTTGATTGATTTGTGGGGGGGGTTCCCGGTGGATTGATTTGTGGGGGGTTCCCCAGTGGATTGATTTGTGGCGGGGTATCCAAGTCTTATTCATGTTACCCTTACTCAATCAAGCATGTGTTCACCTTAAAGTAATGATGGACTGCCGTTTCTCGTTGCTTATTTGAGCTGTTCTTGCCATTATTATTATTTATTTATTTAACCTTTATTTAACTAGGCACGTCAGCTAAGAACAAATTCTTATTTACAATGACGGCCTAGGAACAGCGGGTTAACTGCCTTGTTCAGGGGCAGAACGACAGATTTGTACCTATATGGACTTGGTCTTTTACCAAATAGGGATATCTTCTGTATACCACCCCTACCTTGTCACAACACAACTGATTGGCTCAAACACATGAAGAAGGAAAGAAATTCCAGAAATGTACTTTTAACAAGGCACACCTGTTAATTGAAATGGTGACTACCTCATGAAGCTGGTGACTACTTTGTAGAACCTCAAATATGAAATATATCCTGATTTGTTAAACACTTTTTTGGTTACTACTGGTACTGCATATATATATATATATATATGAGCTTGTGGCAGTGGAAACTAATGATGACCCCACTATTGACCAGTAATGAGTCTGTCGTTTTATGATGACGTCACCGTGAGTGATAGATGGGTGTGTCATCCAGGCGGTAGAGGATCCTGGCAGCGGTGGCTGTAGCGCAGCAGCACCGTAGTACTTTCACATGCATTGAGACTTCATTCTGTGTCCCCGTGTCAGAAGAAGCTGCCGCTGCTGCGCGTCCGAACAACAAAAAAACACAGAGGAAATAGCTGCAACTATACCTGACTCGTTTTTAATCCTACCAAACCGTTTATAACGACATCACCCCCGGGCAATGACATTAAACGACTGAAGAAGGAATAGTAAAAGAAAAACGCTAAGATGACGGTGGACTTTGAAGAATGTATTAAAGATTCTCCCCGATTCAGGTAAGAAAGATTGTGCTAATGGGACGGCACCGCACACAGTGCGCTCTATGAGCAAAACGGGATTGGAACGCTCTCTTTTCCTGCAAGAAAATGTTAACGGAATAACCTATGAGGCTACATTTCATATTCTATGTCCATATGGCATTGTCACATGACGAGGTCTGAAAACAAGAGTGGTTTGTTTTATTCTGGGAAATTATTAATTATTATTATTATTACCTAAGATTAACATAATGACTTTATTATCTCCATCGGGAAATGTGGGTTGCTGCTTCGTTCGTACAACAAAACACACATCATCAACGATAGACAAAGGACATATACAGACAGGATATACAGGTAGAAAGGTCATGAGCGAACAATGATCCTCGGTGCACTATATGAACCCTCCGGGGAGACTGCTGAGGGGAGGAAGCCTCGTAATAATGTCTGGAACGGCGCAAATGGCATGGAAACCATGGAAACCGTGTTGATACCTTTCCACCTATTCAGCTCCGATCCAGCTCCACGTTCCTGTCCTGCCCAATTACGGTGCTATCAACCAGCGGTGGAAAAAGTACCCAACAGTCATACTTGAGTAAAAGTAAAGATACCTTAATAGAAAATAAAAGTGAAATTCACCAGGTAAAATACTACTTGAGTAAAAGTCAAAAAATATTTGGGTTTTAAATATACTTAAGTATCAAAAGTATCAAAAGTAAAAGTATGAATTATTTCAAATTCCTTATAAACCAGATGGCACCATTTTCTTGTTTAACATTTTTCGGATAGACAGGGGCACGTGCCAAAACTCAGACATCATTTACAAATGAAGAATCTCTGTTTAGTGAGTCTACCAGATCAGAGGCAGTAGGGATGACCTTCTGTTGATAAGTGTGTGAATTGGACCATTTTCCTGTCCTGCTAAACATTCAAAATCTAACGAGTACTTTTGGATGTCAGGGAAAATGTACGGAGTAAAAAGTACATTTATTTTCTTTAGTAATGTAGTGAAGTAAAAGTAAAAGTTGTCAAAAATATAAATAGTAAAGTACAGATATCCCCAAAAAAACGACTTAAGTAGTACTTTAAAGTATTTTTACTTAAGTATTTTAAACCACTGCTACCAATGATCTGTGATATACGCTATACACAACAGAACACTCTGTCCACTACGATGTTCCCTGACGACCAGCCCGCTGGTCCTACTGCTGGTTTTAACATGCAGGAGTCTTACTACCGCTGAGACAAAGGGTCGGTTGGCTCTATTCATTTAGTCCCCTGGAACGTCTCCTCCTCGAGCGGAGTAACTCAAACTCCTGATAAAGAGGATGCCAAGGGTAGTGCTTGTCGTGGTTGGAAGAAGAGGAGGACCAATGCACAGCGTGATAAGTGTCCATATTGTTTTAATACGAAATAATGAACACTGAACAAAAACAAGAAAAACGACAAACGAACACTCCTGTACGGTGAAACAAAAACACAGAACAGAAAATATAATCACCCACAAAACACAATGAAAAACAGGCTACCTAAATATGGCTCCCAATCAGAGACAACAACTGACACCTGCCTCTGATTGAGAACCATACTAGGCCAAACACATAGAAAAGGACAATAGAACAAAACATAGAAAAAACAACATAGAATGCCCACACCAACTCACGCCCGGACCAAACTAAAATAAAGACATAACAAAGGAACTAAGGTCAGAACGTGACAAGTACCCTGTAACGTCTCCTCCTCGAGCAGAGTAACTCAAACTCCTGATAAAGAGGATGCCAAGGGTCCATCAGTATCTCGCAGGCTCTTATCTCGTCAATGACCTTCAGACCTGTCTGCTCAAACCTTAGCACGTTACTAAGCAGAGCTTATCATTTGTCTTAACATATTCCTCTGAGAGACATTAGCCTTTCCGTAACAGCAGATGATACAATATGTTAAGACAGATCATGTAAAACATTGACAATAGATCAACACTAAAATAACTTTAGTTTCCTTAAAATGTAGAGCCTTTATTGTCCTTTCTTATAAATCTTTTCCCCACTGTATCTTGTGGCAAGTACAACACCCTGGTTAATTCTCCTCCACTACCTCTCTGTCTTGTCCTATAACACCACCCTGGTTAATACTCCTCCACTACCTCTCTGTCTTGTCCTGTAACACCACCCAGGTTAATTCTCCTCCACTACCTCTCTGTCTTGTCCTGTAACACCACCCAGGTTAATTCTCCTCCACTACCTCTCTGTCTTGTCCTCTAACACCACCCAGGTTAATGCTCCTCCACTACCTCTCTGTCTTGTCCTCTAACACCACCCAGGTTAATTCTCCTCCACTACCTCTCTGTCTTGTCCTCTAACACCACCCAGGTTAATTCTCCTCCACTACCTCTCTGTCTTGTCCTCTAACACCACCCAGGTTAATTCTCCTCCACTACCTCTCTGTCTTGTCCTCTAACACCACCCAGGTTAATACTCCTCCACTACCTCTCTGTCTTGTCCTCTAACACCACCCAGGTTAATGCTCCTCCACTACCTCTCTGTCTTGTCCTCTAACACCACCCAGGTTAATACTCCTCCACTACCTCTCTGTCTTGTCCTCTAACACCACCCAGGTTAATACTCCTCCACTACCTCTCTGTCTTGTCCTCTAACACCACCCAGGTTAATACTCCTCCACTACCTCTCTGTCTTGTCCTCTAACACCACCCAGGTTAATACTCCTCCACTACCTCTCTGTCTTGTCCTCTAACACCACCCAGGTTAATACTCCTCCACTACCTCTCTGTCTTGTCCTCTAACACCACCCAGGTTAATTCTCCTCCACTACCTCTCTGTCTTGTCCTCTAACACCACCCAGGTTAATACTCCTCCACTACCTCTCTGTCTTGTCCTCTAACACCACCCAGGTTAATACTCCTCCACTACCTCTCTGTCTTGTCCTCTACCACCCAGGTTAATACTCCTCCACTACCTCTCTGTCTTGTCCTCTAACACCACCCAGGTTAATTCTCCTCCACTACCTCTCTGTCTTGTCCTGTAACACCACCCAGGTTAATACTCCTCCACTACCTCTCTGTCTTGTCCTATAACACCACCCAGGTTAATACTCCTCCACTACCTCTCTGTCTTGTCCTCTAACACCACCCAGGTTAATTCTCCTCCACTACCTCTCTGTCTTGTCCTGTAACACCACCCAGGTTAATACTCCTCCACTACCTCTCTGTCTTGTCCTGTAACACCACCCAGGTTAATACTCCTCCACTACCTCTCTGTCTTGTCCTCTAACACCACCCAGGTTAATACTCCTCCACTACCTCTCTGTCTTGTCCTCTAACACCACCCAGGTTAATTCTCCTCTACTACCTCTCTGTCTTGTCCTCTAACACCACCCAGGTTAATACTCCTCCACTACCTCTCTGTCTTGTCCTCTAACACCACCCAGGTTAATTCTCCTCTACTACCTCTCTGTCTTGTCCTCTAACACCACCCAGGTTAATACTCCTCCACTACCTCTCTGTCTTGTCCTCTAACACCACCCAGGTTAATTCTCCTCCACTACCTCTCTGTCTTGTCCTGTAACACCACCCAGGTTAATACTCCTCCACTACCTCTCTGTCTTGTCCTATAACACCACCCAGGTTAATACTCCTCCACTACCTCTCTGTCTTGTCCTCTAACACCACCCAGGTTAATTCTCCTCCACTACCTCTCTGTCTTGTCCTGTAACACCACCCAGGTTAATACTCCTCCACTACCTCTCTGTCTTGTCCTGTAACACCACCCAGGTTAATACTCCTCCACTACCTCTCTGTCTTGTCCTCTAACACCACCCAGGTTAATTCTCCTCTACTACCTCTCTGTCTTGTCCTCTAACACCACCCAGGTTAATACTCCTCCACTACCTCTCTGTCTTGTCCTCTACCACCCAGGTTAATACTCCTCCACCACCTCTCTGTCTTGTCCTGTAACACCACCCAGGTTAATACTCCTCCACTACCTCTCTGTCTTGTCCTCTAACACCACCCAGGTTAATACTCCTCCACTACCTCTCTGTCTTGTCCTCTAACACCACCCAGGTTAATACTCCTCCACTACCTCTCTGTCTTGTCCTCTAACACCACCCAGGTTAATACTCCTCCACTACCTCTCTGTCTTGTCCTGTAACACCACCCAGGTTAATACTCCTCCACTACCTCTCTGTCTTGTCCTCTAACACCACCCAGGTTAATACTCCTCCACTACCTCTCTGTCTTGTCCTGTAACACCACCCAGGTTAATACTCCTCCACTACCTCTCTGTCTTGTCCTCTAACACCACCCAGGTTAATTCTCCTCCACTACCTCTCTGTCTTGTCCTGTAACACCACCAGGTTAATACTCCTCCACTACCTCTCTGTCTTGTCCTATAACACCACCCAGGTTAATACTCCTCCACTACCTCTCTGTCTTGTCCTCTAACACCACCCAGGTTAATTCTCCTCCACTACCTCTCTGTCTTGTCCTGTAACACCACCCAGGTTAATACTCCTCCACTACCTCTCTGTCTTGTCCTGTAACACCACCCAGGTTAATACTCCTCTACTACCTCTCTGTCTTGTCCTCTAACACCACCCAGGTTAATTCTCCTCCACTACCTCTCTGTCTTGTCCTGTAACACCACCCAGGTTAATACTCCTCCACCACCTCTCTGTCTTGTCCTGTAACACCACCCAGGTTAATACTCCTCCACTACCTCTCTGTCTTGTCCTCTAACACCACCCAGGTTAATACTCCTCCACTACCTCTCTGTCTTGTCCTCTAACACCACCCAGGTTAATTCTCCTCCACTACCTCTCTGTCTTGTCCTTTAACAACAGTCAGTGAGGAAGGTGTTACATTTTTCCTGAAGTCGATGTGCATCTCTTTGGTGTTGTGTTGTGTTGAGCACTAAGTGAATCTTCACACTACCAAATCCTCCCAAGACTGGCTCCTCCTCTTCCTCCTCATCCTCCTCCTTATTGGTGAAATATTTCTCTCAGCTTTGGTATGCGTTGATCTTTCTTGACTTCGTTTTTCTGAAATCACACCAGTTTTTAGATAAAAGAAAAATGTCTGTCGCAATCAAATCTCTGTTCAAGAAGGTTACTGTAACAATGTTCCACATGATGAATGTTGTCACCTTCCCTGTCCACCTTCCCTGTCCACCTTCCCTGTCCACCGCCCTGTCCACCTTCCCTGTCCACCGCCCTGTCCACCTCTCTGTCACCTTCCCTGTCCACCTCCCTGTCCACCTCCCTGTCCACCTCCCTGTCCACCTTCCCTGTCCACAGCCCTGTCCACCACCCTGTCCACCTTCCCTGTCCACCTTCCCTGTCCACCACCCTGTCCACCTTCCCTGTCCACCTTCCCTGTCCACCTTCCCTGTCCACCACCCTGTCCACCTCCCTGTCCACCTCCCTGTCCACCTCCCTGTCCACCTCCCTGTCCACCTCCCTGTCCACCACCCTGTCCACCACCCTGTCCACCTTCCCTGTCCACCACCCTGTCCACCTTCCCTGTCCACCACCCTGTCCACCTTCCCTGTCCACCTTCCCTGTCCACCTCCCTGTCCACCACCCTGTCCACCGCCCTGTCCACCTTCCCTGTCCACCTTCCCTGTCCACCACCCTGTCCACCTTCCCTGTCCACCTTCCCTGTCCACCTCCCTGTCCACCTTCCCTGTCCACCACCCTGTCCACCTTCCCTGTCCACCACCCTGTCCACCACCCTGTCCACCGCCCTGTCCACCGCCCTGTCCACCTCCCTGTCCACCTCCCTGTCCACCTTCCCTGTCCTCCACCCTGTCCACCTTCCCTGTCCACCGCCCTGTCCACAGCCCTGTCCACCACCCTGTCCACCACCCTGTCCACCTCCCTGTCCACCTCCCTGTCCACCTCCCTGTCCACCACCCTGTCCACCTTCCCTGTCCACCTTCCCTGTCCACCATCCTGTCCACCTTCCCTGTCCACCTCCCTGTCCACCTCCCTGTCCACCTCCCTGTCCACCACCCTGTCCACCTTCCCTGTCCACCACCCTGTCCACCTTCCCTGTCCACCACCCTGTCCACAGCCCTGTCCACCTCCCTGTCCACCTTCCCTGTCCACCTTCCCTGTCCACCTTCCCTGTCCACAGCCCTGTCCACCACCCTGTCCACCACCCTGTCCACAGCCCTGTCCACCACCCTGTCCACCGCCCTGTCCACCTTCCCTGTCCACCTTCCCTGTCCACCTTCCCTGTCCACCTTCCCTGTCCACCACCCTGTCCACCTTCCCTGTCCACCTTCCCTGTCCACCTTCCCTGTCCACCGCCCTGTCCACCTTCCCTGTCCACCTTCCCTGTCCACCTTCCCTGTCCACCTTCCCTGTCCACCTTCCCTGTCCACAGCCCTGTCCACCACCCTGTCCACCACCCTGTCCACCTTCCCTGTCCACCTTCCCTGTCCACCTTCCCTGTTCACCTTCCCTGTCCACCACCCTGTCCACCTTCCCTGTCCACAGCCCTGTCCACAGCCCTGTCCACCACCCTGTCCACCGCCCTGTCCACCTTCCCTGTCCACCACCCTGTCCACCACCCTGTCCACCTCCCTGTCCACCGCCCTGTCCACCTCCCTGTCCACCTTCCCTGTCCACCTTCCCTGTCCACCTTCCCTGTCCACCTTCCCTGTCCACCTTCCCTGTCCACCTTCCCTGTCCACCGCCCTGTCCACCGCCCTGTCCACCTCCCTGTCCACCTCCCTGTCCACCTCCCTGTCCACCTCCCTGTCCACAGCCCTGTCCACCACCCTGTCCACCTTCCCTGTCCACCTTCCCTGTCCACCTTCCCTGTCCACCTTCCCTGTCCACCTTCCCTGTCCACCGCCCTGTCCACAGCCCTGTCCACCTTCCCTGTCCACCTTCCCTGTCCACCTTCCCTGTCCACCTTCCCTGTCCACCTTCCCTGTCCACCTTCCCTGTCCACCTTCCCTGTCACCTTCCCTGTCCCACTTCCCTGTCCACCTTCCCTGTCCACCTTCCTTCCCTGTCCACCTTCCCTGTCCACAGCCCTGTCCACCACCCTGTCCACCGCCTGTCCACCTTCCCTGTCCACTTCCC
>NW_024060519.1:190536-221881 GCF_016432855.1 Salvelinus namaycush | reverse complement strand
CACCGCTGTTTTTCCTGCGCCGGTGTGTTCCTGTTGACCGCCTGTTAGCTCGCACCATTCTTCCCATTCTCATTCAACCTCTCGACAACAAGCTGTTTTTATCCACAGGACTGCCCCTAACAGGATATGTTTTTCTCTGTAAACTCTGGACACTGCCGTGCGTGAAAAGCCCGGGAGGCTGTTTCTGAGAGACTGGAACAGGTGCGTCTGGCAACGACGCTCATACCACGCTCCAAGTCGCTCAGGTTACTAGGGCAACGACGCTCATACCACGCTCCAAGTCGCTCAGGTTACTAGGGCAACGACGCTCATACCACGCTCCAAGTCGCTCAGGTTACTAGGGCAACGACGCTCATACCACGCTCCAAGTCGCTCAGGTTACTAGGGCAACGACGCTCATACCACGCTCCAAGTCGCTCAGGTCACTAGGGCAACGACGCTCATACCACGCTCCAAGTCGCTCAGGTTACTAGGGCAACGACGCTCATACCACGCTCCAAGTCGCTCAGGTTACTAGGGCAACGACGCTCATACCACGCTCCAAGTCGCTCAGGTCACTAGGGCAACGACGCTCATACCACGCTCCAAGTCGCTCAGGTCACTAGGGCAACGACGCTCATACCACGCTCCAAGTCGCTCAGGTTACTAGGGCAACGACGCTCATACCACGCTCCAAGTCGCTCAGGTTACTAGGGCAACGACGCTCATACCACGCTCCGAGTCGCTCAGGTCACTCGTTTTGCCCATTCTAACGTTCAGTCCAACAGTTACTGAATGCCTCGCTGCCTGTCTGCCTGCTTCATATAACAACCCACGGTCACGTGACTCACTGTCTGTAGGAGCGATACATTTTCGTGAACGTGGTGGTGTACCTAATAAACTGGCCACTGAGTGTACATTACAGTAGATGATAAAACATGTAAAACATCAGAAGTGATTTACTTTCTGAAGACCAGAAACCAGCTGAGCTACGCCTCACACATTCATCCGAGACTTCGTCCCAATCGCCACCCTATAGATACCTGGTCAAAAGTAGTGCACTATATAGGGAATAAGGGTGTAATTTGAGACGCACATTGAGTGAGGGTAGAGTACACACCAGTTAACACAATGATCCAAATGACTGCATGCTGTATGTTCTCACCATGGACCATATCTCTGACACACAGTGTGACCCCCCCCCAGATAACACAATGATCCAGACGACTGCATGCTGTATGTTCTCACCATGGACCATATCTTTGACACACAGTGACCCCCCCCCCCCAGATAACACAATGATCCAGACGCCTGCTGTATGTTCTCACCATGAACCATATCTCTGACACACAGTGTGACCCCCCCCCCCCCCCCCGATAACACAATGATCCAGACGACTGCTGTATGTTCTCACCATGAACCATATCTCTGACACACAGTGTGACCCCCCCCCCAGATAACACAATGATCCAGACGACTGCTGTATGTTCTCACCATGAACCATATCTCTGACACACAGTGTGACCCCCCCCCCCAGATAACACAATGATCCAGACGACTGCTGTATGTTCTCACCATGAACCATATCTCTGACACACAGTGTGACCCCCCCCCCCCCCGATAACACAATGATCCAGACGACTGCTGTATGTTCTCACCATGAACCATATCTCTGACACACAGTGACCCCGCCCCCCCAATTTCACTCCAAAACAACACGTTGTTTTTTTAATCAACACAATCTCTCTGTACCAAACCTGGAGTTATTAGATGTATTGTATGATGAATGTTGCACTACCCCCCCCCCCCCCCCCCCCCATCATCACCCTCACTATTCCCACACTTGTTATAGCACAGTAAAGGTTTAATTATAAGAGAGGTTCAACTGAGGACTTGGCCAGTTTTCCCTCTGTGTGTTTCACACCAGTAAAACTCCCAGGACCCACGTCCTAGGCTGAACTTCTACTTCTGGGTTTACTGTTGTTTGTTACCATGGGAGATTAATGGCCGACTGTTCTCTCTAAAGAGATACCGTATGGTATCATGGGAGACCTACAGTCTGCTGTTCTCTCTAAAGAGATACCGTATGGTATCATGGGAGACCTACACTCTGCTGTTCTCTCTAAAGAGATACCGTATGGTATCATGGGAGACCTACAGTCTGCTGTTCTCTCTAAAGAGATACCGTATGGTACCATGGGAGACGTACAGTCTGCTGTTCTCTCTAAGAAGATACCGTATGGTATCATGGGAGACCTACAGTCTGCTGTTCTCTCTAAAGAGATACCGTATGGTACCATGGGAGACCTACAGTCTGCTGTTCTCTCTAAAGAGATACCGTATGGTACCATGGGAGACCAACAGTCTGCTGTTCTCTCTAAAGAGATACCGTATGGTACCATGGGAGACCTACAGTCTGCTGTTCTCTCTAAAGAGATACCGTATGGTATCATGGGAGACCTACAGTCTGCTGTTCTCTCTAAAGAGATACCGTATGGTACCATGGGAGACGTACAGTCTGCTGTTCTCTCTAAGAAGATACCGTATGGTATCATGGGAGACCTACAGTCTGCTGTTCTCTCTAAAGAGATACCGTATGGTATCATGGGAGACCTACAGTCTGCTGTTCTCTCTAAAGAGATACCGTATGGTATCATGGGAGACCTACAGTCTGCTGTTCTCTCTAAAGAGATACCGTATGGTACCATGGGAGACCTACAGTCTGCTGTTCTCTCTAAAGAGATACCGTATGGTATCATGGGAGACCTACAGTCTGCTGTTCTCTCTAAAGAGATACCGTATGGTATCATGGGAGACCTACAGTCTGCTGTTCTCTCTAAGGAGATACCGTATGGTATCATGGGAGACCTACAGTCTGCTGTTCTCTCTAAAGAGATACCGTATGGTATCATGGGAGACCTACAGTCTGCTGTTCTCTCTAAAGAGATACCGTATGGTATCATGGGAGACCTACAGTCTGCTGTTCTCTCTAAAGAGATACTGTATGGTATCATGGGAGACCTACAGTCTGCTGTTCTCTCTAAAGAGATACCGTATGGTATCATGGGAGACCTACAGTCTGCTGTTCTCTCTAAGGAGATGCCGTATGGTATCATGGGAGACCTACAGTCTGCTGTTCTCTCTAAGGAGATGCCGTATGGTATCATGGGAGACCTACAGTCTGCTGTTCTCTCTAAAGAGATACCGTATGGTATCATGGGAGACCTACAGTCTGCTGTTCTCTCTAAAGAGATACCGTATGGTACCATGGGAGACCTACAGTCTGCTGTTCTCTCTAAAGAGATACCGTATGGTACCATGGGAGACCTACAGTCTGCTGTTCTCTCTAAAGAGATACCGTATGGTACCATGGGAGACCTACAGTCTGCTGTTCTCTCTAAAGAGATACCGTATGGTATCATGGGAGACCTACAGTCTGCTGTTCTCTCTAAAGAGATACCGTATGGTACCATGGGAGACCTACAGTCTGCTGTTCTCTCTAAAGAGATACCGTATGGTATCATGGGAGACCTACACTCTGCTGTTCTCTCTAAAGAGATACCGTATGGTATCATGGGAGACCTACAGTCTGCTGTTCTCTCTAAAGAGATACCGTATGGTATCATGGGAGACCTACAGTCTGCTGTTCTCTCTAAAGAGATACCGTATGGTACCATGGGAGACCTACAGTCTGCTGTTCTCTCTAAAGAGATACCGTATGGGTGTATGATTTCCTAGACTGTAACCTACAGTATATACTTCCACCGTCAGCAAATATATAAACAAATATAAAGCCAAATATATAGACAAATATATAGCCAGGGTTAACTGGGAGAGCTAGTTCAAATCTACCAAACGTGCTGCAAGAAATTAGCTGCTACATATTGTTGAAGTTTTGAAGGTCTGTTGTTGAACTCTGCTGTTGGCATTCCAACATGAACTAGACCTACACTACACTAGACCTACACTAGATCTACACTACACTAGACCCACACTAGACCTACACTACACTAGATCTACACTAGACCCACACTAGACTAGACCTACACTACACTAGACCTACACTAGATCTACACTACACTAGACCCACACTAGACCTACACTACACTAGATCTACACTAGACCCACACTAGACTTACACTACACTAGACCTACACTACACTAGACCCACACTAGACCTACACTACACTAGACCTACACTACACTAGACCTACACTACACTAGACCTACACTAGATCTACACTACACTAGACCTACACTACACTAGACCTACACTAGACCTACACTAGATCTACACTACACTAGACCCACACTAGACCTACACTACACTAGACCTACACTACAGTAGACCTACACTAGACCTACACTACACTAGACCTACACTAGACCTACCCTACACTAGACCTACACTAGACCTACACTAGACCTACACTACAGTAGACCTACACTAGATCTACACTACACTAGACCTACACTAGATCTACACTACACTAGATCTACACTAAACCTACACCACACTAGACCTACACTAGAGTAGACCTACACTAGACCTACACTACACTAGACCTACACTACACTCGACCTACACTACACTGGACCTACACTAGATCTACACTACACTAGATCTACACTAGACCTACACCACACTAGATCTACACTAGATCTACACTACACTAGACCTACACTACACTAGACCTACACCACACTAGATCTACACTAGATCTACACTAGACCTACACTACACTAGATCTACACTAGACCTACACTACACTAGATCTACACTAGACCTACACTACACTAGACCTACACTACACTGGACCTACACTAGATCTACACTACACTAGATCTACACTAAACCTACACCACACTAGATCTACACTACACTAGACCTACACTACACTAGATCTACACTAGACCTACACTACACTAGACCTACACTAGATCTACACTACACTAGATCTACACTAGACCTACACTACACTGGACCTACACTAGATCTACACTAGACCTACACTGCACTAGATCTACACTAGACCTACACTACACTAGACCTACACTACACTGGACCTACACTAGATCTACACTACACTAGATCTACACTAAACCTACACCACACTAGACCTACACTAGATCTACACTACACTAGATCTACACTACACTAGACCTACACTAGATCTACACTACACTATATCTACACTAGACCTACACTACACTAGACATACACTACACTAGACCTACACTAGATCTACACTACACTAGACCTACACTACACTAGACTTACACTAGATCTACACTACACTAGACCTACACCACACTAGACCTACTCTAGATCTACACTACACTAGACCTACACTAGATCTACACTACACTAGACATACACTACACTAGACCTACACTAGATCTACACTACACTAGACCTACACTACACTAGACCTACACTACAGTAGACCTACACTAGACCTACACTACACTAGACCTACACTACACTCGACCTACACTACACTGGACCTACACTAGATCTACACTACACTAGATCTACACTAGACCTACACCACACTAGATCTACACTAGATCTACACTACACTAGACCTACACTACACTAGACCTACACCACACTAGATCTACACTAGATCTACACTAGACCTACACTACACTAGATCTACACTAGACCTACACTACACTAGATCTACACTAGACCTACACTACACTAGACCTACACTACACTGGACCTACACTAGATCTACACTACACTAGATCTACACTAAACCTACACCACACTAGATCTACACTACACTAGACCTACACTACACTAGATCTACACTAGACCTACACTACACTAGACCTACACTAGATCTACACTACACTAGATCTACACTAGACCTACACTACACTGGACCTACACTAGATCTACACTAGACCTACACTGCACTAGATCTACACTAGACCTACACTACACTAGACCTACACTACACTGGACCTACACTAGATCTACACTACACTAGATCTACACTAAACCTACACCACACTAGACCTACACTAGATCTACACTACACTAGATCTACACTACACTAGACCTACACTAGATCTACACTACACTATATCTACACTAGACCTACACTACACTAGACATACACTACACTAGACCTACACTAGATCTACACTACACTAGACCTACACTACACTAGACTTACACTAGATCTACACTACACTAGACCTACACCACACTAGACCTACTCTAGATCTACACTACACTAGACCTACACCACACTAGATCTACACTACACTAGACCTACACTACACTAGACCTACATTAGATATACACTACACTAGATCTACACTAGACCTAAACTACACTAGATCTACACTAGACCTACACTAGATCTACACTACACTAGACCTACACTACACTGGACCTACACTAGACCTAAACTACACTAGATCTACACTAGACCTAAACTACACTAGATCTACACTAGACCTAAACTACACTAGATCTACACTAGACCTAAACTACGATAGATCTACACTAGACCTAAACTACACTAGATCTACATTTTATTGGTTGCATCCATGCACTTTGGCTGTTGGGTTGAGGTCTCTCTTTCAGTGTCAGTCAAGGGAGACTGGCAAGCAGGCAGGCAGGCAGGCAGGCAGAGAGAGAAGCAGGCAGATAGACAGGCAGGCAGACAGACAGACAGGCAGGCAGGAAGACAGACAGGCAGGCAGGAAGACAGGCATGCAGGCATGCAGATTGTGTTTAAATAGCAGCCTCCTCTCTGGACGGCATTGCAGAGGGAGTAGAGTGAGTGATACATATGCCTTTGTTTGTCAGTGTTGGCATCTCATGCACCCAAGTCCCTACCCTCAGATCTACTGCCAGGGACCCTTAATTGGCACAGAAGTAGGAGAGGGGGAGGGGAGGAGGGGAGAGGAGGAGGGGTAGCCTTTGTATTCTACCCCCCCTTCCTTTCTTCACCCTTTTATGCTGCTCAAAGTAATTGTGAGGAAGTCAATGTAGGATCTCTCTCTCTCTCTGGCTGGCTAGGGAACGTCTTGGCATGACAGATGGAGTTCAGCTTCATCGCCTGCATCTCAAATGGCACCCTATTCCCTATATATATATTTATAGTGCACTACTTTTCACCAGGGCCCTATTGGACCTTGGTCAAAAGAAGTGCACTATAAAGGGAGCATGGTACCATTTGGGTCTGACGCAGCGTCTCTCTGCAGAATGTCTCCGAGCTCAGAGCCTTGTCTTGTCTTGTTTGGCACATTGAAAATAACAGAGCGCTGATCGGTACTGGAGAATTCACTGTGTACACAAGGTGCATGCTAAGGTGCTCCTCCTTGAATGAAGCTTTCAAACCTATTATCCCTCGTCTGAAAGAAAGGCGAGGTGGGGGGGGGGAGCAAGGGGAGCAAGGGGGAGGTGAAGACGTCCATCAGTGGTCATTTCTACTGGTAATGAGCTACATCGAGGACCAAGGCCTCAAAGTGCCTCAAAGCGGTTCTTCTGAAGGAATGTTTTTCCCCCCTGGGTGCTTGACAAAAGTCATTTAATTATTCAAATGCCTCAGTGTTTTTGAAAGGGAGTTTTGTAGCAGGGAACCTCTACAGTGGCCCCTGTTTCTTTGGGGGGGGGGGGGGGGTTTCCATCGGTCTCTTCCTTCTCTCTTTTCTGTCCTCCTCTAGTTATACTGCGGTCCCTCTAGAGAGGGGAGTGTGAAGCGTGTGTCTATAGAAAATAAACCCCCATTTTCTTTGTTGACGCCGACTGCATGCAACAGACTCTCCCTATCAGATTTAGTTCCACAACTGTTTCAAGAATTACTCCGTCGTGCTCTTGGAATGGCTCATCTGCAAATACTAAACAAACTTTATTTTTCAGATAGAGAACACTTAAACTCTGCACGCAGCATGAGTTTTCAATATCAGCTGTAATTTCAATTTCAGTAAATTGACGTTTAGGATTGTTTCTTGTCATTATCAAACTACCGGCACTTTAAGCGAAGCGCCTCAGTGATACATATAAGTGTTTGCATGGTGAAGGAAAACAGACCGGAGTTTAATTACAAAATTCCAAAAGGAAGTGATAATTAAAACGTGTTTTTACAGCTGCCGCAAAATTGTCAGCAGGTTTTTTTCTTCTGGTTGGTAGAGAAAGCAAAGGCGTATGAGGAGTGAGGATGGAAGAATGAAGAAGAGGAGAGAAGGGAAGGGAAGAGGAGGTGTAGAGGGGCGGCTGCGTTCTCAGTTAATCAGTAGCCTGACCCTGTTCCTCTCAGAGAGAGAGAGAGAGAGAGAGGGAGAGAGGGAGAGAGAGAGAGAGAGGGAGAGAGAGAGAGAGAGAGAGAGAGAGAGAGAGAGAGAGAGAGAGGGGGAGAGAGAGAGAGAGAGAGAGAGAGAGAGAGAGAGAGAAGCTACTCCAAAGAATCTGTGGTTCTCATTCATTAAGGGCCCTTCAGGTATCAGCCACTTAGGTGATGGACGCTTGACAACCCTTCAATGGGGCCCCTGGTCTCTGCAGGAGCCTCTGACAACAAGCTCTCAGTGAAGCCAAGTGTCCTCACCCTCTCCAAGCGTCCTGAGAGAGGAACAGGTAAATGGAACAGCATAGGGACTAACTGACAGCACACAGGGCTGAACAGGCTACACAAACAATATGTGTGTCCCGAATAGCACTTTATTCCCTTTATAGTGCACTACTTTTGACCAAAGCCCTGTGGGAACCCTATTGACCCAGGTCAAAAGAAGTGCACTATAAAGGGAATAGGCTGCCATGTGGGACTAAGTCTCAGCTGTTTGCTGAGTAGATGCTATATTATAAAGGGAATAGGCTGCCATTGGGGACTAAGTCTCAGCTGTTTGCTGAGTAGATGCTATATTATAAAGGGAATAGGCTGCCATTGGGGACTAAGTCTCAGCTGTTTGCTGAGTAGATTCTATATTATAAAGGGAATAGGCTGCCATTGGGGACTAAGTCTCAGCTGTTTGCTGAGTAGATTCTATATTATAAAGGGAATAGGCTGCCATTTGGGACTAAGTCTCAGCTGTTAGCTGAATAGATGCTATATTATAAAGGGAATAGGTTGCCATTTGTCATTGACGAAGCATGTTGTATGGCATGGTACTGTATGTCAATCTGGGTTCCACTTGTTATGGTTTCTGCAAACTTTGTCAGGAGAGGGTTGAGTGATAAAACTGTACGTTCGGTGTTCTCTCTCTGTTCGGGCGACCTCGTGGAGACAACCGTGTTTTTTGTGTTTGTGAACAAATTGTGTGTCCCCGTGTTGTCATGGTTTCCTCTACACACACATAGGGGCCCCTATGTCCCCTGTATAGTGTAATACACAGTGGTTAAAAACAGGGGGACATTCAACCAGGAGTCATGATAAACATGGTCTCTGTTTACACAGCCATACGTATGTTCACGAATTAGGAATGTCGCTAGATTATCACTAGATATTTTATCGCTAACTCTAGATAAGATGTAGTTTCTTTAAATTTGCAGCCCACTGCCACTGGGTGCATTGTTCTCTATACGCCATGTGATATAATCACATTCCACACACATTATGGCCTGGTGGAAAGATGTTGAAAGCACCACCAGCATATGACCAAAACATTAGAGACGAAATAAACAAAAGGAAGAAAGATGGGAAAAAAAGGAGGGAAATCAATTTTCTACAGAACTGTGGTCGTGGATCCTCCATGTATTACAATCCACTACCTCCCTGAGTGTCGCCCACGAGATGACGCAGCTCTTTCTTTCTCGCATAATCATAATATTCCTTTCAAGACTTATCTGAGGAACGAATCAAATCAAAACATGAACATGGATTCTTCTTCTCTTGTTGCTCCGATTAACAATGTGGTGCCTTGGTTTAAAAATAGAAGCATAGTTGGAACAGGCAGGAGGGAGACAAAGCAACAGCTTTGTACGAGAAGAGGCTTTATGTTAATGCTTAATGTTAGCACTGAGAGATAACGTTGCCTCAGGGCTTTCAGATGCTGATGATTTTTATTTTTGTGTGTCAGTGTTCTGCTCAAAGTAAAGACAGATGTACACGTGGGGCAATTTTTGATCTATGATTAACTTTGTTATTTTACTCTGGAGGCGTCCACAGTTAGATGACATCAAAGACGGATCGGTAACACTTTAGAAAAGGCAAGAATGCGCCATTGATCAAGGTCTGTCAAAGTCTTCCACATGCAGCCTCGTCTGCTGCACCTCCATCAACTTTGTTTTGCTATTCATTCACTCTCCTGTAAAAGTGTAGGTACAAAAGCGGCGGCAGATATTTAGTAAGTTACGTCGTACCCACAGACTTGGCAGCCAAGGACGGTTATCGTCGTAAAAAAATATATACTCTTAATCACCTCAGGCTTCCTGGTCCTTCCCAACAAAGGCAGACGAAAACAGACACATAAAAGGTGCCTGTCTGTGTGAAGAATCAAGATGGTAATCATCCACAAGAGAAAATCAGTTCAGGATAAATGCCCTGGCTGGCTGGCTGACTGACTGACTGGCTGACTGGTTGACTGGCTGACTGGCTGGCTGACTGGCTGGTTGGCTGACTGGTTGGCTGACTGACTGGCTGACTGGCTGACTGGTTGGCTGACTGGCTGGCTGGCTGACTGGTTGGCTGGCTGACTGACTGGCTGACTGGCTGACTGGCTGACTGGCTGACTGGCTGGCTGACTGACTGACTGGCTGACTGACTGGCTGACTGGTTGGCTGACTGACTGGCTGGCTGACTGACTGGTGGTTGGTTTGGCTTGGTTGCGGGCGAAAGGAACAACACAATGTTATCAGTGTTATGAAACGGCGAGCGGCTCCCTGTGCCCGCCGTTCCCACCCACCTATGTCAACATAGCAGCAGACTTCACAGACGACGCTCTGCCACCGCTGGGCTCCTTGCAGGTAACTGAACAGAACCCCAGTGTTGTTCATTAACACCTGATCAGTGACTTCTTGTTATTCTGCCGTTCAGACTGAAGCATACCTCAGTACACTAGCTAGCTAACAACACTCCCAACACACACACACACACACACACACACACACACACACACACACACACACACACACAGGATGTGTTAACACACACACACACACACACACACACACACACACACACACACACACACACACACACAGGATGTGTTAACACACACACACACAAACTGTTTTATTTGATGAATCATTCTGTGCTTGTATGGATTGTTCTAGTGGTTTGATGTAGTGGCCTTGAGCTGGGCTCATATTGTGTGGAATACATGTCCTACCTGTATTCTGGTGTCTGTTATCCGTTCCTGAAACAAACACCTTTAGTTACATTTCAGTAAGAAATGGTTAACCAAAGAGAGGTTTAGGGGGTCTGCCCAGATACTTCTCTCTGAGATATGCAGTATCATGAAGAAGCACTTAGAGATTAACCACCTAGCCTAACTAGAAGACTATCAACAACCTGTCTGTCTCTTCACTGACCTGTACAGGAACTACAGGCTCAACAACCTGTCTGTCTCTTCACTGACCTGTACAGGAACTACAGGCTCAACAACCTGTCTGTCTCTTCACTGACCTGTACAGGAACTACAGCCTCAACAACCTGTCTGTCTCTTCACTGACCTGTACAGGAACTACAGGCTCAACAACCTGTCTGTCTCTTCACTGACCTGTACAGGAACTACAGGCTCAACAACCTGTCTGTCTCTCCACTGACCTGTACAGGAACTACAGGCTCAACAACCTGTCTGTCTCTTCACTGACCTGTACAGGAACTACAGGCTCAACAACCTGTCTGTCTCTTCACTGACCTGTACAGGAACTACAGGCTCAACAACCTGTCTGTCTCTTCACTGACCTGTACAGGAACTACAGGCTCAACAACCTGTCTGTCTCTTCACTGACCTGTACAGGAACTACAGGCTCAACAACCTGTCTGTCTCTTCACTGACCTGTACAGGAACTACAGCCTCAACAACCTGTCTGTCTCTTCACTGACCTGTACAGGAACTACAGCCTCAACAACCTGTCTGTCTCTTCACTGACCTGTACAGGAACTACAGGCTCAACAACCTGTCTGTCTCTCCACTGACCTGTACAGGAACTACAGGCTCAACAACCTGTCTGTCTCTTCACTGACCTGTACAGGAACTACAGGCTCAACAACCTGTCTGTCTCTTCACTGACCTGTACAGGAACTACAGGCTCAACAACCTGTCTGTCTCTTCACTAACCTGTACAGGAACTACAGGCTCAACAACCTGTCTGTCTCTTCACTGACTGAATGTGACGGGTTCAGGGATGAATACCTGGGGAAGCTGAATGGGACGGGTTCAGGGATGAATATCTGGGGAGGCTGAATGTGACGGTTCAGGGATGAATACCTGGGAGGGGGGCTGAATGTGACGGGGTCAGGGATGAATACCTGGGGAAGCTGAATGTGACGGAGTCAGGGCTGAATACCTGGGGAGGCTGAATGTGACGGGGTCAGGGCTGAATACCTGGGGAGGTTGAATGTGACGGGGTCAGGGCTGAAGACCTGGGGAGGCTGAATGTGACGGAGTCAGGGCTGAATACCTGGGGAGGCTGAATGTGACGGGTCAGGGATGAATACCTGGGGAAGCTGAATGGGACGGGTTCAGGGATGAATACCTGGGAGGGGGGCTGAATGTGACGGGGTCAGGGATGAATACCTGGGGAGGCTGAATGTGACGGGTCAGGGCTGAATACCTGGGGAGGTTGAATGTGACGGGGTCAGGGCTGAAGACCTGGGGAGGCTGAATGTGACGGAGTCAGGGCTGAATACCTGGGGAGGCTGAATGTGACGGGTTCAGGGATGAATACCTGGGAGGGGGGCTGAATGTGACGGGGTCAGGGATGAATACCTGGGGAGGCTGAATGTGACGGGGTCAGGGATGAATACCTGGGGAGGCTGAATGTGCATGAACCCTCCCCTGGAGAAGCAGCTGTCCTGAGAAGAGGAAGGTCTTTTTCATGGTGCTGGGTACAATGGGGCTTATCCCACTGGACGGTGCCTTAAATCTGCTCCTGGGGAGCCTGTTTCAAGGAGTACTGATGTCTTTATTCTGCAGGGCTGTAAGGGTTGTATTTGTATCACTCTCTGGGGAACCCATTCACAAGACTGTTTAGAGTCTAAAGAAGCTCTCGTAAAGACACAGGAGCGTTGCAGACCGAGGCCAAAGGGTGCTTTCATGTTCTGTGGAACTCACATAGTTTTCACATAGTCCACTCGCACGACCCTGATGTCACACAGTCTGCACACCAAATGGCACCCTATTGCCTATGTAGTGCACTACTTTTAACCAGGGTTGCTCGCACTTCCTGGTCCTTGGCCAACAGTAGGGACATAGAGTGCCATTTGGGATGGACTCCACAGCCCACTTCTTTCCTGGTGGTTTTTCTCAAGGACTTATTGGCAGGCCAGGTACTCCTCTTATCACTCTGTATTCTGCCTTAAAGGGTTGGCCAGGTCCTCTGTAGTCTACCTTAAAGGGGAGGCCAGGTACTCCTCTTATCACTCTGTATTCTGCCTTAAAGGGTTGGCCAGGTTCTCTGTAGTCTACCTTAAAGGGGAGGCCAGGTCCTCCTCTTATCACTCTGTATTCTGCCTTAAAGGGTTGGCCAGGTCCTCTGTAGTCTACCTTAAAGGGGAGGCCAGGTCCTCCTCTTATCACTCTGTATTCTGCCTTAAAGGGTTGGCCAGGTCCTCTGTAGTCTACCTTAAAGGGGAGGCCAGGTCCTCCTCTTATCACTCTGTATTCTGCCTTAAAGGGTTGGCCAGATCCTCTGTAGTCTACCTTAAAGGGTTGGCCAGATCCTCTGTAGTCTACCTTAAAGGGGAGGCCAGATCCTCTGTATTCTACCTTAAAGGGTTGGCCAGATCCTCTGTAGTCTACCTTAAAGGGGAGGCCAGGTCCTCCTCTGATCCCTCTGTTGTCTGCCTTAAAGGGGAGGCCAGGTCCTCTGTATTCTACCTTAAAGGGTTGGCCAGATCCTCTGTATTCTACCTTAAAGGGGAGGCCAGGTCCTCCTCTGATCCCTCTGTTGTCTGCCTTAAAGGGGAGGCCAGGTCCTCTGTATTCTACCTTAAAGGGGAGGCCAGGTCCTCCTCTGATCCCTCTGTGGTCTGGCTTAAATGGGAGGCCAGGTCCTCCTCTGATCCCTCTGTGGTCTGACTTAAAGGAGAGGCCAGGTCCTCTGTATTCTACCTTAAAGGGGAGGCCAGGTCCTCCTCTGATCCCTCTGTGGTCTGGCTTAAATGGGAGGCCAGGTCCTCCTCTGATCCCTCTGTGGTCTGACTTAAAGGAGAGGCCAGGTCCTCTGTATTCTACCTTAAAGGGGAGGCCAGGTCCTCCTCTGATCCCTCTGTGGTCTGGCTTAAATGGGAGGCCAGGTCCTCCTCTGATCCCTCTGTTGTCTGCCTTAAAGGGGAGGCCAGGTCCTCTGTATTCTACCTTAAAGGGGAGGCCAGGTCCTCCTCTGATCCCTCTGTGGAATCCAGTACACCAACATGCTTCCACAGTCGCTCCCCTTGTTTTCCCCAAGCAGACCAAAATAGCCTCTGATGGAGAATGCACAAGTGTATACGGGATATGGAGGTTCGCTGTCTTGGATTTTCGACGGCTCAGTGGTTTCCATAGCGCTGCACTGCAACTCGTGTAAACAAACAGAAACACACACAGTGTGAGTCCTAAATGGCACCATATTCCCAATATAGTGCACTACTTTTGACCAGAACCCTAGGGCCTGGTTTCCCTGTAGTGCACTACTTAGGGCCTGGTTTCCCTATAGTGCACTACTTAGGGCCTGGTTTCCTTATAGTGCACTACTCAGGGCCTGGTTTCCCTATAGTGCACTACTTAGGGCCTGGTTTCCCTATAGTGCATTACTTAGGGCCTGGTTTCCCTATAGTGCACTACTTAGGGCCTGGTTTCCCTATAGTGCACTACTTTTGACCAGAGCCCTAAGGGCCCATTCCCTATATACTACTTAGTAGTGCACTATATAGGAAATAGGGTGCCATTTGGGATGAACACATTCTCCACTGTCCTAAAATGCTCTCCTACTCTCATCTGCATAAATGATAAGCTCTGACTGGACATGGAGTTCTTTCACTCCAAGGTGATCGTTTCTAGTTCTGCCTTCTTTCACTCCAAGGTGATCGTTTCTAGTTCTGCCTTCTTTCACTCCAAGGTGATCGTTTCTAGTTCTGCCTTCTTTCACTCCAAGGTGATCGTTTCTAGTTCTGCCTTCTTTCACTCCAAGGTGATCGTTTCTAGTTCTGCCTTCTTTCACTCCAAGGTGATCGTTTCTAGTTCTGCCTTCTTTCACTCCAAGGTGATCGTTTCTAGTCTACCTTCTTTCACTCCAAGGTGATCGTTTCTAGTTCTGCCTTCTTTCACTCCAAGGTGATCGTTTCTAGTCTACCTTCTTTCACTCCAAGGTGATCGTTTCTAGTCTACCTTCTTTCACTCCAAGGTGATCGTTTCTAGTCTACCTTCTTTCACTCCAAGGTGATCGTTTCTAGTTCTGCCTTCTTTCACTCCAAGGTGATCGTTTCTAGTCTACCTTCTTTCACTCCAAGGTGATCGTTTCTAGTCTACCTTCTTTCACTCCAAGGTGATCGTTTCTAGTTCTGCCTTCTTTCACTCCAAGGTGATCGTTTCTAGTTCTGCCTTCTTTCACTCCAAGGTGATCGTTTCTAGTTCTGCCTTCTTTCACTCCAAGGTGATCGTTTCTAGTCTACCTTCTTTCACTCCAAGGTGATCGTTTCTAGTCTACCTTCTTTCACTCCAAGGTGATCGTTTCTAGTCTACCTTCTTTCACTCCAAGGTGATCGTTTCTAGTCTACCTTCTTTCACTCCAAGGTGATCGTTTCTAGTCTGCCTTCTTTCACTCCAAGGTGATCGTTTCTAGTCTGCCTTCTTTCACTCCAAGGTGATCGTTTCTAGTTCTACCTTCTTTCACTCCAAGGTGATCGTTTCTAGTCTACCTTCTTTCACTTCAAGGTGATCGTTTCTAGTCTACCTTCTTTCACTCCAAGGTGATCGTTTCTAGTCTACCTTCTTTCACTCCAAGGTGATCGTTTCTAGTTCTGCCTTCTTTCACTCCAAGGTGATCGCTTCTAGTCTACCTTCTTTCACTCCAAGGTGATCGTTTCTAGTTTATTCTGCAGTTGGTTGAGCTCTGACTTCTCTTCATAGATCTTAAGGAGCTGCTGTCTGTTCCGTCCGGTCTGTTAGATATCACACACACACACACACACACACACACACACACACACACACACACACACACACACACACACACACACACACACACACACACACACACACACACACACACACACACACACTACCTGAGGTCTGTTAGATATCACACACACACACACACACACACACACACACACACACACACACACACACACACACACACACACACACACACACACACACACACACACACACACACACACACACACACACACACACTACCTGAGGTCTGTTAGATATCACACACACACACACACACACACACACACACACACACACACACACACACACACACACACACACACACACACACACACACACACACACACACACACTACCTGAGGTCTGTTAGATATCACACATACACTACCTGAGGTCTGTTAGATATCACACACACACACACACACACACACACACACACACACACACACACACACACACACACACACACACACACACACTACCTGAGGTCTGTTAGATATCACATACACACATACACACTACCTGAAGTCTGTTAGATAGCTTAGCTGTCCTGACCCGGGCTGGCCAGCTGTGTTAAATGAATGAGAGTGTGCTACTCTCTGCTAATGACTCTTCCAGGCCCCATTCATCTCCATTCATATAGTGATACTCTGTTTGTACTCGGCTTGTCACTGTTTCGCCTCAGGCTGGGTGCTGATGGATCTGTCACCGTAGGGCTCTTCAGACACGGTGGTGTGGGGGAGGGGGTTATGATGTATCTCCATATGGATCTCTCACCAGACATGGTGGTGTGGGGGGGTGATAGGTCTCTCACCATAGGGCTCTTTAGACATGGTGGTGTGGGGGGGTGATAGGTCTCTCACCATAGGGCTCTTTAGACATGGTGGTGTGGGGGGGGTGATAGGTCTCTCACCATAGGGCTCTTTAGACATGGTGGTGTGGGGGGGGTGATAGGTCTCTCACCATAGGGCTCTTTAGACATGGTGGTGTGGGGGGGTGATAGGTCTCTCACCATAGGGCTCTTTAGACATGGTGGTGTGGGGGGGTGATAGGTCTCTCACCATAGGGCTCTTTAGACATGGTGGTGTAGGGGAGGGGGTGATAGGCCTCTCACCATAGGGCTCTTCAGACATGGTGGTGTGTGGGGGGGGGGGTGATAGGTCTCTCACCATAGGGCTCTTCAGACATGGTGGTGTGGGGGAGGGGGTGATATGTCTCTCACCATAGGGCTCTTTAGACATGGTGGTGTGGGGGAGGGGGTGATAGGTCTCTCACCATAGGGCTCTTCAGACATGGTGGTGTGGGGGAGGGGGTGATAGGTCTCTCATCATAGGGCTCTTCAGACATGGTGGTGTGGGGGAGGGGGTGATAGGTCTCTCATCATAGGGCTCTTCAGACATGGTGGTGTGGGGGGGTGATAGGTCTCTCATCATAGGACTCTTCAGACATGGTGGTGTGGGGGGGGGGTGATAGGTCTCTCATCATAGGGCTCTTCAGACACGGTGGTGTGGGGGAGGGGGTGATAGGTCTCTCACTATAGGGCTCAGTGCTGATAGAGGTGTTTAAAGAGACGATATGGGATCAGTGGAAACGATTCACAATGAAGCAGAAGGTTACCTCCTAAATTCCACCCTATTCCCTATGCAGTGCACACTCTTTGACCATGGCCCATTTGGGATACACCCCAAAGTGTTGTTGTCTCTTGAACTTTTACTAAACACACTGCCTTGTGAATGTTTCACAGTCCCTGAGCCGGTATTGGTGCGGTATGAAATGCCACATCACTGGCCTGGCGGCGTGTTACATGAGTTTGAAATGCTAAACCTCTAAAACGAATACATCTGCCCAACCTTTCTTCATATTTATCTAGGAAGAAAATCGTCTTTTTGTGAAATACTGCAGTGTGTTGTTGAAATCTCATGTGAGATCCGTTCCACTCCGCTGGTACTCTTTGTTGAAAGAGAACGGGCGCTTCGCAAGTCCAAGCATCGCGCCAGAGAAATAATTTAATTAATCTGAAAACAACTCTCCAAGACGTCTGAACCGCGACCTCCGCAGGTGGAAAAATAAACTTGGCCCAAAATGTGGCGTTTGTAATTGGCACTGCAGTAAATTGGCTTGTTCCTCTGTGGAAACCCCTTGTGACAGACAGGCCTTTAGAACGGAACCAGCTAGAATGGAAATATTGTGTATGTGAGATCTACCAGCCGGGCGACTGCCTCAGGACTGGACTGGCAATATAATATGTGGCTGCTTCCCAAATGGCACCCTATTCCCTATTTAGTGCACTACTTTTATCCAGAGACCTATGGGTACCCTAGGGTTCCTGGTCAAAAGTAGTGCACTAAATAGGGAACAGGGTGCCATTTGGGACGCAGGCTGTCTTGACATGTCCCTCTACATTGATTGATACAGCTAGGAGTATGAGTAGTGTGGAAACTCCTCTAACTCGTAAGATGTTTATGTGTTGGGAAGCGGTTCAAGGTTTGTCTAGACCAATTTGGGCCAACTACAACCCCCTTCACCCTCAGACATGAACAAAGTCAGGGGTGATTACCTTTTACTACCCCAAAACAAGAAATGAGTGTGAACATACACACACAAACACAGACCCCGTGTCCCACTAACAGTCCGTCTGTCAAACACAGTGTCCCACTAACAGTCCATCTGTCAAACACAGTGTCCCACTAACAGTCCATCTGTCAAACACAGTGTCCCACTAACAGTCCATCTGTCAACCACAGACCCAGTGTCCCACTAACAGTCCATCTGTCAACCACAGACCCAGTGTCCCACTAACAGTCCATCTGTCAACCACAGACCCAGTGTCCCACTAACAGTCCATCTGTCAACCAGAGACCCAGTGTCCCACTAACAGTCCATCTGTCAACCAGAGACCCAGTGTCCCACTAACAGTCCATCTGTCAACCACAGACCCAGTGTCCCACTAACAGTCCATCTGTCAACCAGAGACCCAGTGTCTCACTAACAGTCCATCTGTCAACCAGAGACCCAGTGTCCCACTAACAGACCGTCTGTCAACCACAGACCCAGTGTCCCACTAACAGTCCATCTGTCAACCAGAGACCCAGTGTCCCACTAACAGTCCATCTGTCAACCACAGACCCAGTGTCCCACTAACAGACCGTCTGTCAACCACAGACCCAGTGTCCCACTAACAGTCCATCTGTCAAACACAGACCCAGTGTCCCACTAACAGACCCAGTGTCCCACTAACAGTCCGTCTGTCAACCACAGACCCAGTGTCCCACTAACAGTCCATCTGTCAACCACAGACACAGTGTCCCACTAACAGTCCATCTGTCAACCACAGACCCAGTGTCCCACTAACAGTCCATCTGTCAAACACAGACCCAGTGTCCCACTAACAGACCGTCTGTCAAACACAGACCCAGTGTCCCACTAACAGTCCATCTGTCAACCACAGACCCAGTGTCCCACTAACAGTCCATCTGTCAACCACAGACCCAGTGTCCCACTAACAGTCCGTCTGTCAACCACAGACCCAGTGTCCCACTAACAGTCCATCTGTCAACCACAGACCCAGTGTCCCACTAACAGTCCGTCTGTCAACCACAGACCCAGTGTCCCACTAACAGTCCATCTGTCAACCACAGACCCAGTGTCCCACTAACAGTCCATCTGTCAACCAGAGACCCAGTGTCCCACTAACAGTCCATCTGTCAACCACAGACCCAGTGTCCCACTAACATTCCGTCTGTCAACCACAGACCCAGTGTCCCACTAACAGACCCAGTGTCCCACTAACAGTCCATCTGTCAACCACAGACCCAGTGTCCCACTAACAGTCCATCTGTCAACCACAGACCCAGTGTCCCACTAACAGACCCAGTGTCCCACTAACAGTCCATCTGTCAACCACAGACCCAGTGTCCCACTAACAGACCCAGTGTCCCACTAACAGACCCAGTGTCCCACTAACAGACCCAGTGTCCCACTAACAGACCCAGTGTCCCACTAACAGACCCAGTGTCCCACTAACAGACCCAGTGTCCCACTAACAGTCCGTCTGTCAAACCCGAAAGTCAATCTGACTGCCAGCTTTGTTTGTTTACATGTTCAGTTTGTGTTTATACTGAGATATACAAAGTATGGATGTATGACTCTGTTAAGATGGGAATGAGCTTCTCTGTGGTAATGGTATTTGCTACGTTGTGAGAAGTCATGCCGTAACAGCAGGCCTGGTTCTGGGCTGCCTGAGTCAGATCATACCATGTTCTCGTCAATGTAACCGTTGTCAAGGAGACTTTATTTTAGTGGAACGTTGTGTCACCTCGTAAATCCTTGAACCTACGAATGGTAATTGACTATGTATGTTAAGCCAGTTAGTGTTTAAGGTTAATAAAGCTTCCTGCGTTATGTTGGAGTCCGGCTGCATGGCCTGCTTCGTGTTAGCACTCCAGAGACACACCATTGACTGCTGTGTGCTGTCAGAGTAGGTGTGTGTGTGTGTGTGTGTGTGTGTGTGTGTGTGTGTGTGTGTGTGTGTGTGTGTGTGTGTGTGTGTGTGTGTGTGTGTGTGTGTGTGTGTGTGTGTGTGTGTGTGTGTGTGATATAGGTGAAAATTATCTGTCAAACACAGACCCAGTGTTATATGCCGTTACGGCATTTCTCTCTATGTGTGTTTCTCTCTGTGTGTGTTTCTCTCTGTGTGTGTTTCTCTCTGTGTGTGTTTCTCTCTGTGTGTGTTTCTCTCTGTGTGTGTTTCTCTCTGTGTGTGTTTCTCTCTGTGTGTGTTTCTCTCTGTGTGTGTTTCTCTCTGTGTGTGTATTACCGAGCCCTGCAACGCTACACTGATCTTGCGCTAGACTGAAGCCTGGGCCATCACCCCCCCTTACCAGAGCCAGAGCTGGGCCATCACCCCCCCTTGCCAGAGCTGGGCCATCACCCCCCCTTACCAGGCCAGAGCTGGCCATCACCCCCCCTTACCAGAGCCAGAGCTGGGCCATCACCCCCCCTTGCCAGAGCTGGGCCATCACCCCCCCTTACCAGAGCCAGAGCTGGGCCATCACCCCCCCTTACCAGAGCCAGAGCTGGGCCATCACCCCCCCTTACCAGAGCCAGAGCTGGGCCATCACCCCCCTCCCCTTACCAGAGCCAGAGCTGGGCCATCACCCCCCCCCTTACCAGAGCCAGAGCTGGGCCATCACCCCCTCCCCTTACCAGAGCCAGATCTGGGCCATCACCCCCTCCCCTTACCAGAGCCAGAGCTGGGCCATCACCCCCCCCCCCCCCCCCCCCCCCCCCCCCTTACCAGAGCCAGAGCTGGGCCATCACCCCCCCTTACCAGAGCCAGAGCTGGGCCATCACCCCCCCCCCCTTACCAGAGCCAGAGCTGGGCCATCACCCCCCTCCCCTTACCAGAGCCAGAGCTGGGCCATCACCCCCTCCCCTTACCAGAGCCAGAGCTGGGCCATCACCCCCCCCCCCCTTACCAGAGCCAGAGCTGGGCCATCACCCCCCCCCCCCCCCCCCCCTTACCAGAGCCAGAGCTGGGCCATCACCCCCCTCCCCTTACCAGAGCCAGAGCTGGCCATCACCCCCCTCCCATTACCAGAGCCATAGCTGGGCCATCACCCCCCCCTTACCAGAGTCAAAGCTGGGACATCACCCCCCCCTACCAGAGCCAGAGCTGGGCCATCACCCCCCTCCCATTACCAGAGCCATAGCTGGGCCATCACCCCCCCTTACCAGAGTCAGAGCTGGGACATCACCCCCCCCTACCAGAGCCAGAGCTGGGCCATCACCCCCCCCCTTAACCGGAGCCAGAGCTGCCCACACCCCCCCTTATCAGAGCCAGAGCTGGGCCATCACCCCCCCCCCCCCCTAACCAAGCCAGAGCTGGGCCATCACCCCCCCCCCCCCTTACCAGAGCCAGAGCTGGCCATCATACTTCGTAGTGTAAGGATATTCTCTATGTACAGTAGTGCAGGGGGGCTCATATGGGGTCTACATCCTGAACGGAACCCTATTCTCTATGTACAGTAGTGCACTACTTTCGACTAGAGCTCTATGGCAACTCTATGGGACCTGGTCAAATGTAGTGTACTAAATAGGGAATAGGGTGCCATTTTAGATGCAACCAGGGTGTCCATATCCCCTACCCCTAACCCCTAACCCCTAACCCCTACCCCTAACCCCTACCCAAAGCCCTGACTGTACCCCTAATCCTGCTGCAGGTGGTTGGGGTACGGTGGGTGTGTACGAGGTGTGCCAGATGTTACAAGTTACAATAGAGAGGCAGGCGGGCCGGGCACAGCAGGTGCAGAACCATTCTGCTGTTATGACCCATCGAAACCTGATGCATCCACGCCTGGTGTTTTATTGTCTAGAGTGGAGCCGTGGTTTTGGAGCCCCGTGTTACCAAATACCAAGCAGTTTGTTTTGGCAGCCGATCAATCCCCCCCCCCCCCTTTGCCTTCCGTTAATCCGAGGAGTATTCAATGATATCTGTAATGATCGCACAGCATTTGGTGGAAAGAAAACACTTGTGTGATTATGTCATGTAATGAATATCTGCATGATGTTTATGACACGCTTCGGTTTTCATCTTTCACGGCTTTCAGACAGATTGCGTCTTGGACTCCGGCTCTGTGAATGTCTTATCTGGCTCTGTGAATGTCTTATCTGGCTCTGTGAATGTCTTATCTGGCTCTGTGAATGTCTTATCTGGCTCTGTGAATGTCTTATCTGTCTCTGTGAAGGTCTTGTCTGTCTCTGTGAATGTCTTATCTGTCTCTGTGAATGTCTTATCTGGCTCTGTGAATGTCTTGTCTGTCTCTGTGATGTCTTATCTGTCTCTGTGAATGTCTTATCTGTCCGTGAATGTCTTATCTTCTCTGTGAATGTCTTATCTGTCTCTGTGAATGTCTTATCTGGCTCTGTGAATGTCTTGTCTGTCTCTGTGAATGTCTTATCTGTCTCTGTGAATGTCTTATCTGTCTCTGTGAATGTCTTATCTGTCTCTGTGAATGTCTTATCTGGCTCTGTGAATGTCTTATCTGGCTCTGTGAATGTCTTATCTGGCTCTGTGAATGTCTTATCTGTCTCTGTGAATGTCTTGTCTGTCTCTGTGAATGTCTTGTCTGTCTCTGTGAATGTCTTATCTGTCTCTGTGAATGTCTTATCTGGCTCTGTGAATGTCTTGTCTGTCTCTGTGAATGTCTTATCTGTCCTGTGAATGTCTTATCTGGCTCTGTGAATGTCTTATCTGGCTCTGTGAATGTCTTATCTGTCTCTGTGAATGTCTTGTCTGTCTCTGTGAATGTCTTATCTGTCTCTGTGAATGTCTTATCTGGCTCTGTGAATGTCTTGTCTGTCTCTGTGAATGTCTTATCTGTCTCTGTGAATGTCTTATCTGTCTCTGTGAATGTCTTATCTGTCTCTGTGAATGTCTTGTCTGTCTCTGTGAATGTCTTATCTGTCTCTGTGAATGTCTTATCTGTCTCTGTGAATGTCTTGTCTGTCTCTGTGAATGTCTTATCTGTCTCTGTGAATGGCTTGTCTGTCTCTGTGAATGTCTTATCTGTCTCTGTGAATGTCTTATCTGTCTCTGTGAATGTCTTATCTGTCTCTGTGAATGTCTTATCTGTCTCTGTGAATGTCTTATCCGGCTCTGTGAATGTCTTATCTGTCTCTGTGCTTGGCTCAATCTGCTCCAACTGGCTCTAAAAAACCCTCTGGAGTCAAAGCAGATACATTGTGCTTTTAATTTGCAGCGACTACGTCAAACTAATGATGGCCTATCTATTTCCCCCTCCACTTGTCTATTGTACACATTGCAGACATGGTGACTCCATCTATTGGTGAAGCTACTCAGCCAATAGGAGCTAGACAATATTGATAGGTATCACACAAACTCACCCAGACCAGTGAGTATCCTGGCTACAAGCCAGCCTTTGATTTGCTGGGCCGCTCTCTCTGTGTGTTCGGGACAAGAGTGACTGTCCTCCAGAGCAGGGGGGGGGGTGAGGGTAGAGGTAGGGAGGGAAGAGGGGGGGAGGGAGGGGGAGGAGAAGGGGGGAAAGAGCCTTCCCTATGTGTTTCAGCTGCCCTGTTACTCTCCTCCTCAGAGAAAATCAGTCTGTAACTTTCCTCCTCAGAGAAAATCAGTCTGTAACTTTCCTCCTCAGAGAAAATCAGTCTGTAACTTTCCTCCTCAGAGAAAATCAGTCTGTAACTCTCCTCCTCAGAGAGAATCAGTCTGTAACTCTCCTCCTCAGAGAGAACCAGTCTGTAACTCTCAGAGAGAATCAGTCTGTAACTCTCCTCCTCAGAGAAAATCAGTCTGTAACTCTCCTCCTCAGAGAAAATCAGTCTGTAACTCTCCTCCTCAGAGAAAATCAGTCTGTAACTCTCCTCCTCAGAGAGAATCAGTCTGTAACTCTGAGAGCAGTCTGTAACTTTCCTCCTCAGAGAAAATCAGTCTGTAACTTTCCTCCTCAGAGAAAATCAGTCTGTAACTCTCCTCCTCAGAGAGAACCAGTCTGTAACTCTCCTCCTCAGAGAGAATCAGTCTGTAACTCTCAGAGAGAATCAGTCTGTAACTCAGAGAGAATCAGTCTGTAACTCTCAGAGAGAACCAGTCTGTAACTCTCAGAGAGAACCAGTCTGTAACTCTCAGAGAGAACCAGTCTGTAACTCTCAGAGAGAACCAGTCTGTAACTCTCAGAGAGAACCAGTCTGTAACTCTCAGAGAGAACCACTGTAACTCTCAGAGAGAACCCGTCTGTAACTCTCAGAGAGAACCAGTCTGTAACTCTCAGAGAGAATCAGTCTGTAACTCTCAGAGAGAATCAGTCTGTAACTCTCAGAGAGAACCAGTCTGTAACTCTCAGAGAGAACCAGTCTGTAACTCTCCACCTCAGAGAGAACCAGTCTGTAACTCTCCACCTCAGAGAGAACCAGTCTGTAACTCTCAGAGAGAACCAGTCTGTAACTCTCAGAGAGAACCAGTCTGTAACTCTCAGAGAGAATCAGTCTGTAACTCTCAGAGAGAATCAGTCTGTAACTCTCAGAGAGAATCAGTCTGTAACTCTCCTCCTCAGAGAGAACCAGTCTGTAACTCTCAGAGAGAACCAGTCTGTAACTCTCAGAGAGAACCAGTCTGTAACTCTCAGAGAGAACCAGTCTGTAACTCTCAGAGAGAACCAGTCTGTAACTCTCAGAGAGAACCAGTCTGTAACTCTCCTCCTCAGATAGAACCAGTGTGATACTTTAGACCCTTGGGAAAGACACTGAGTAGCTGTGGCCCCTCCCTCCGCCCCCTTCTGGCCCCTCACTAACACCCCTAGATCTACACACACACAAGCATGTACACACACACACAAAAGTGCACACACATACTCGCAAACAGGCACCTACACATGCACAAGCACGTACACATACACACACACACATACATACATACATACATGCATACATACATGCATACATACATGCATACATACATACATGCATACATGCATACATACATGCATACATACATGCATACATACATGCATACATACATAAGATACATACATACATACATGCATACATACATACATGCATACATGCATACATACATACATACAGACATACATGCATACATACATACATACATACATACATACATACATACATACATACATACATACATACATACATACATACATACATACATACACACATTTATACATTTATACATTTATTTATTTATGAATTGCATTCAGAAAGTATTCAAAGCCCTTGACTTTTGTCCACATTTTGTTACGTTACAGCCTTATTCTGAAAGGTATGAAATACTTTTCTCCCCCTCATCAATCTACACACAATACCCCATAATGACAAAGCAAAAACAGGTTTTTTAGACATTTTTGCAAATGTATAAGTACTCAGACCCTTTGCTTTGAGACTCGAAATTGAGCTCAGGTGCATCCTGTTTCCATTGATCATCCTTGAGATGTTTCTACAACTTGATTGGAGTCCACCTGTGGTAAATTCAATTGATTGGACATGATTTAGAAAGGCACACACCTGTCTATATAAGGTCCCACAGTTGACAGTGCATGTCTGAGCAAAAACCAAGCCATGAGGTCAAAGGAATTGTCCGTAGAGCTCCGAGACAGGATTGTGTCGAGACACAGATCTGTGGTAGGCAACTAAAACATTTCTGCAACATTGAAGGTTTCCAAGGACACAGTGTTCTCCACCATTCTTAAATGGAAGAGGTTTGGAACCACCAAGACTCTTCCTAGAGCTGGCCGCACGGCCAAACTGAGCAATCAGGGGAGAAACAAGATTCTCTGGTCTGACGAAACCAAGATTGAACTCTTTGGACTGAATGCCAAGCGTCACGTCTGGAGGAAACCTGGCACCATCCCTACGGTGAAGCGTGGTGATGGCAGCATCATACTGTGGGGATGTTTTTCAGCGGCAGGGACTGGGTGACTAGTCAGGATCGAGGGAAAGATGAACAGAGCAAAGTACAGAGAGATCCTTGATGAAAACCTGCTCCAGAGTGCTCAGGACTTCAGACTGGGGCGAAGGTTCACCTTCCAACAGGACAACGACCCTAAGCACACAGCCAAGACAACACAGGATTGGCTTTGGGACAAGTCTCTGAATGTCCTTGAGTGGCCCAGCCAGAGCCCGGACTTGAACCCGATCGAACATCTCTGGAGAGAAAATAGCTGTGCAGCGACGCTCCCCATCCAACCTGACAGATCTTGAGAGGATCTGCAGAGAAGCATTATACCCAAGAAGACTCAAGGCTGTAATCGCTGCCAAAGGTGCTTCAACAAAGTACTGAGTAAAGGGTTGAAAACTTAAGCAGATGTTATATTTCAGTTAAAAACATGTTTTTGTTTGGGTTTAAAAAATAAAAATTTTAATCATCCATTTTAGAATAAGGCTGTAACGTAACAAAATGTGGAAAAAGTCAAGGGGTCTGAATACTTTCAGAAGGCACCGTATCACTGAAATAGGACATTTCCATAAGTGCTCAGAACCTTTAGGGTTTTTACAGGGAATGGAACACCACTTATAATTACATTACTGTGATGTGGCAATGCTTTGTGTCATGTAATTAATATACTGTCCCCAGGCTGGGCTCATATTTCATACAGAAGGCCCATCTCCATTAGTGGTGTGTATTTTGTCATGTTCTATGTTTTGTGTGGACCCCAGGACGAATAGCAGCTGCTTCTTCAACAGCTAATGGGGATCCCAATAAAAGAAAATAAATCCTGAAAAAATAACAACACCACACGTGTGGTGATGAGAGAGTAGAGTGACGTGTACGTTAAGCCACCACTGTAGCTGGAAATCACATTTGTGAAGACAGGCCATTTCACTACATGATTTGAGTCCCTCTGCCTCATATGTCTGTCTGCCTACTGGAGAACAACAGACCTGACAACCTTCCAACTAAAACAATCAGGGAAGCTGTAAATCACACTGTGCTGTTGGCCTGGCCCCGTAACCAGAGGAGTTTCAGAACCACAATGCAGCACTTCAGCTTCCCAGAGACGATCGAGATAATTAGATGGACACTTCAGCTTCTCAGAGACTATCTAGATAATTAGATGGACACTTCAGCTTCTCAGAGACTATCTAGATAATTAGATGGACACTTCAGCTTCCCAGAGACTATCTAGATAATTAGATGGACACTTCAGCTTCTCAGAGACTATCTAGATAATTAGATGGACACTTCAGCTTCTCATAGATTTTCTAGATAATTAGATTGGACACTTCAGCTTCTCATAGACTATCTAGATAATTAGATGGACACTTCAGCTTCCCAGAGACTATCTAGATAATTAGATGGACACTTCAGCTTCTCAGAGACTATCTAGATAATTAGATGGACACTTCAGCTTCTCAGAGACTATCTAGATAATTAGATGGACACTTCAGCTTCCCAGAGACTATCTAGATAATTAGATGGACACTTCAGCTTCCCAGAGACTATCTAGATAATTAGATGGACACTTCAGCTTCCCAGAGACTATCTAGATAATTAGATGGACACCTCAGCTTCCCAGAGACTATCTAGATAATTAGATGGACACTTCAGCTTCCCAGAGACTATCTAGATAATTAGATGGACACCTCAGCTTCCCAGAGACTATCTAGATAATTAGATGGACACTTCAGCTTCTCAGAGACTATCTAGATAATTAGATGGACACTTCAGCTTCTCATAGACTATCTAGATAATTAGATGGACACTTCAGCTTCTCAGAGACTATCTAGATAATTAGATGGACACTTCAGCTTCCCAGAGACTATCTAGATAATTAGATGGACACTTCAGCTTCCCAGAGCTATCTAGATAATTAGATGGACACTTCAGCTTCTCATAGACTATCTAGATAATTAGATGGACACTTCAGCTTCTCAGAGACTATCTAGATAATTAGATGGACACTTCAGCTTCTCAGAGACTATCTAGATAACTAGATGGACAAAAGCAACTGTTAATGATAGAAGGAGACTGTGTAACAGTCCATCTGTGGTTGTGGACAGGTAGTTGTGTGTTTATTCCTGACATGGTTGTTGTTCTTGTTCTCTTTCTTGTTGTTGACTCTGTGTAAATAGCGAGCCCCGTTGTGTTGTCTTGGTGACCGGAGGAGCTCAGAACCATGTGTGTGTTCCTCCTCTTGGTATTACAGACGCTGTTAGTTAACGGTTGTTCAGTCAAGGCCTTTGTCGCTTTGGGAGTTATTTTCTTTTCATTTCTTTGATTTGTTTTCATTGGTGTATCCAAAGGCCCTGATATACTGTCCTGTCCACCCCTCACTCTGACTAACTCTTATCTGAAGGCCCTGATATACTGTCCTGTCCACCCCTCACTCTGACTAACTCTTATCAGAAGGCCCTGATATACTGTCCTGTCCACCCCTCACTCTGACTAACTCTTATCAGAAGGCCCTGATATACTGTCCTGTCCACCCTCACTCTGACTAACTCTTATCAGAAGGCCCTGATATACTGTCCTGTCCACCCCTCACTCTGACTAACTCTTATCTGAAGGCCCTGATATACTGTCCTGTCCACCCTCACTCTGACTAACTCTTATCTGAAGGCCCTGATATACTGTCCTGTCCACCCTCACTCTGACTAACTCTTATCTGAAGGCCCTGATATACTGTCCTGTCCACCCCTCACTCTGACTAACTCTTATCAGAAGGCCCTGATATACTGTCCTGTCCACCCCTCACTCTGACTAACTCTTACTGAAGCCCTGATATACTGTCCTGTCCACCCCTCACTCTGACTAACTCTTATCTGAAGGCCCTGATATACTGTCCTGTCCACCCCTCACTCTCTAACTCTTATCTAAGGCCCTGATATACTGTCCTGTCCACCCCTCACTCTGACTAACTCTTATCTGAAGGCCCTGATATACTGTCCTGTCCACCCTCACTCTGACTAACTCTTATCTGAAGGCCCTGATATACTGTCCTGTCACCCCTCACTCTGACTAACTCTTATCAGAAGCCCTGATATACGGTCCTGTCCACCCCTCACTCTGACTAACTCTTATCAGAAGCCCTGATATACTGTCCTGTCCACCCCTCACTCTGACTAACTCTTATCAGAAGGCCCTGATATACTGTCCTGTCCACCCCTCACTCTGACTAACTCTTATCTGAAGGCCCTGATATACTGTCCTGTCCACCCCTCACTCTGACTAACTCTTATCAAGGCCCTGATATACTTTCCTGTCCACCCCTCACTCTGACTAACTCTTATCTGAAGGCCCTGTAATACTGTCCTGTCCACCCCTCACTCTGACTAACTCTTATCAGAGGCCCTGATATACTGTCCTGTCCACCCCTCACTCTGACTAACTCTTATCTGAAGGCCCTGATATACTGTCCTGTCCACCCCTCACTCTGACAAACTCTTATCAGAAGGCCCTGATATACTGTCCTGTCCACCCCTCACTCTGACTAACTCTTATCTGAAGGCCCTGATATACTGTCCTGTCCACCCCTCACTCTGACTAACTCTTATCAGAAGGCCCTGATATACTGTCCTGTCCACCCCTCACTCTGACTAACTCTTATCTGAAGGCCCTGATATACTGTCCTGTCCACCCCTCACTCTGACTAACTCTTATCTGAAGCCTGATATACTGTCCTTCCACCCCTCACTCTGACTAACTCTTATCAGAAGGCCCTGATATACTGTCCTGTCCACCCCTCACTCTGACTAACTCTTATCAGAAGGCCCTGATATACTGTCCTGTCCACCCCTCACTCTGACTAACTCTTATCAGAAGGCCCTGATATACTGTCCTGTCCACCCCTCACTCTGACTAACTCTTATCTGAAGGCCCTGATATACTGTCCTGTCCACCCCTCACTCTGACTAACTCTATCATGAAGGCCCATATACTGTCCTGTCCACCCCTCACTCTGACTAACTCTTATCAGAAGGCCCTGATATACTGTCCTGTCCACCCCTCACTCTGACTAACTCTTATCTAAGGCCCTGATATACTGTCCTGTCCACCCCTCACTCTGACTAACTCTTATCAGAAGGCCCTGATATACTGTCCTGTCCACCCCTCACTCTGACTAACTCTTATCTGAAGGCCCTGATATACTGTCCTGTCCACCCCTCACTCTGACTAACTCTTATCAGAGAGCCCTGATATACTGTCCTGTCCACCCCTCACTCTGACTAACTCTTATCGATGAGCCCTGTATACTGTCCTGTCCACCCCTCACTCTGACTAACTCTTATCATAAGGCCCTGATATACTGTCCTGTCCACCCCTCACTCTGACTAACTCTTATCTGAAGGCCTTGATATACTGTCCTGTCCACCCCTCACTTGATAACTCTTATCTGAAGGCCCTGATATACTGTCCTGTCCACCCCTCACTCTGACTAACTCTTATCGAAGGCCCTGATATACTGTCCTGTCCACCCCTCACTCTGACTAACTCTTATAAGGCCCTGATATACTGTCCTGTCCACCCCTCACTCTGACTAACTCTTATCAAAGGCCCTGATATACTGTCCTGTATAGTGATTCAGCG
>NW_024060519.1:182500-190436 GCF_016432855.1 Salvelinus namaycush | reverse complement strand
CTAACTCTTATCTGAAGGCCCTGATATACTGTCCTGTCCACCCTCACTCTGACTAACTCTTATCAGAAGGCCCTGATATACTGTCCTGTCCACCCTCACTCTGACTAACTCTTATCTAAGGCCCTGATATACTGTCCTGTCCACCCCTCACTCTGACTAACTCTTATCTGAAGGCCCTGATATACTGTCCTGTCCACCCCTCACTCTGACTAACTCTTATCTGAAGGCCCTGATATACTGTCCTGTCCACCCCTCACTCTGACTAACTCTTATCAGAAGGCCCTGAATACTGTCCTCTCACCCCTCACTCTGACTAACTCTTATCAGAAGCCCTGATATACTGTCCTGTCCACCCCTCACTCTACTAACTCTTATCAGAAGGCCCTGATATACTGTCCTGTCACCCCTCACTCTGACTAACTCTTATCTGAAGCCCCTGATATACTGTCCGTCCACCCCTCACTCTGACTAACTCTTATCTGAAGCCCTGATATACTGTCCGTCCCCCCTCACTCTGACTAACTCTTATCTGAAGGCCTTGATATACTGTCCGTCCACCCCTCACTCTGACTAACTCTTCCTGAAGGCCCTGATATACTGTCCGTCCACCCCTCACTCTGATTAACTCTTATCTGAAGGCCCTGATATACTGTCCGTCCACCCCTCACTCTGACTAACTCTTATCTGAAGGCCCTGATATACTGTCCTGTCCACCCCTCACTCTGACTAACTCTTATCAGAAGGCCCTGATATACTGTCCTGTCCACCCCTCACTCTGACTAACTCTTATCAGAAGGCCCTGATATACTGTCCTGTCCACCCCTCACTCTGACTAACTCTTATCTGAAGGCCCTGATATACTGTCCTGTCCACCCCTCACTCTGACTAACTCTTATCTGAAGGCCCTGATATACTGTCCTGTCCACCCCTCACTCTGACTAACTCTTATCTGAAGGCCCTGATATACTGTCCTTGTCCACCCTCACTCTGACTAACTCTTACTGAAGGCCCTGATATACTGTCCTGTCCACCCCTCACTCTGACTAACTCTTATCTGAAGCCCTGATATACTGTCCTGTCCACCCTCACTCTGACTAACCTTATCTGAAGGCCCTGATATACTGTCCTGTCCACCCCTCACTCTGACTAACTCTTATCTGAAGGCCCTGATATACTGTCCTGTCCACCCCTCACTCTGACTAACTCTTATCTGAAGGCCCTGATTATCTGTCCTGTCCACCCCTCACTCTGACTAACTCTTATCAGAAGCCTGATATACTGTCCTGTCCACCCCTCACTCTGACTAACTCTTATCAGAAGGCCCTGATATACTGTCCTGTCCACCCCTCACTCTGACTCACTCTTATCAGAAGGCCCTGATATACTGTCCTGTCCCCCTCACTCTGACTAACTCTATCTGAAGGCCTGATATACTGTCCGTCCACCCCTCACTCTGACTAACTCTTATCTAAACCCTGATATACTGTCCGTCACCCCTCACTCTGACTAACTCTTATCTGAAGGCCTTGATATACTGTCCGTCCCCCCCTCACTCTGACTAACTCTTATCTGAGCCCTGATATACTGTCCGTCCACCCCTCACTCTGACTAACTCTTATCTGAAGGCCTTGATATACTGTCCTGTCCACCCCTCACTCTGACTAACTCTTATCTGAAGGCCCTGATATACTGTCCCGTCCACCCCTCACTCTGACTAACTCTTATCTGAAGGCCTTGATATACTGTCCTGTCCACCCTCACTCTGACTAACTCTTATCTGAAGCCCTGATATACTGTCCTGTCCACCCTACCTCTGACTAACTCTTATCTGAAGGCCCTGATATACTGTCCTGTCCACCCCTCACTCTGACTAACTCTTATCTGAAGGCCCTGATATACTGTCCTGTCCACCCCTCACTCTGACTAACTCTTATCTGAAGGCCCTGATATACTGTCCTGTCCACCCTCACTCTGACTAACTCTTATCAGAAGGCCCTGATATACTGTCCTGTCCACCCCTCACTCTGACTAACTCTTATCAGAAGGCCCTGATATACTGTCCTGTCCACCCTCACTCTGACTAACTCTTATCTGAAGGCCCTGATATACTGTCCTGTCCACCCCTCACTCTGACTAACTCTTATCGAAGGCCCTGATATACTGTCCTGTCCACCCTCACTCTGACTAACTCTTATCTGAAGGCCCTGATATACTGTCCTGTCCATCCCTCACTCTGACTAACTCTTATCAGAAGGCCCTGATATACTGTCCTGTCCACCCCTCACTCTGACTAACCTTATCTGAAGGCCCTGATATACGTCCTGTCCACCCCTCACTCTGACTAACTCTTATCTAAGGCCCTGAATTACTGTCCTGTCCACCCCTCACTCTGACACTCTTATCAGAAGCCTGATATACTGTCCTGTCCACCCCTCACTCTGACTAACTCTTATCAGAAGGCCCTGATATACTGTCCTGTCTACCCCTCACTCTGACTAACTCTTTCTGAAGGCCCTGATATACGTCCCGTCCACCCCTCCTCTGACTAACTCTTATCTGAAGACCCTGATATACTGCCCGTCCACCCTCACTCTGACTAACTCTTATCTGAAGGCCTTGATATACTGTCCGTCCACCCCTCACTCTGACTAACTCTTATCTGAAGGCCCTGATATACTGTCCGTCACCCCTCACTCTGACTAACTCTTATCTGAAGGCCTGATATACTGTCCGTCCACCCCTCACCTGACTAACTCTTATCTGAAGGCCCTGATATACTGTCCCGTCCACCCCTCACTCTGACTAACTCTTATCTGAAGGCCTGTTATACTGTCCTGTCCACCCCTCACTCTGACTAACTCTTATCTGAAGGCCCTGTATTACTGTCCTGTCCACCCCTCACTCTGACTAACTCTTATCTGAAGGCCCTGATATACTGTCCTGTCCACCCTCTCACTCTGACTAACTCTTATCTGAAGGCCCTGATATACTGTCCTGTCCACCCCTCACTCTGACTAACTCTTATCTAGGCCCTGATATACTGCCTGTCCACCCTCACTCTGACTAACTCTTATCAGAAGGCCTGATATACTGTCCTGTCCACCCCTCACTCTGACTAACTCTTATCAGAAGGCCTGATATACTGTCCTGTCCACCCTCACTCTGACTAACTCTTATCTGAAGGCCCTGATATACTGTCCTGTCCACCCCTCACTCTGACTAACTCTTACTGAAGGCCCTGATATACTGTCCTGTCCACCCCTCACTCTGACTAACTCTTATCTGAAGGCCCTGATATACTGTCCTGTCCACCCCTCACTCTGACTAACTCTTATCAGAAGGCCCTGATATACTGTCCTGTCCACCCCTCACTCTGACTAACTCTTTCAGAAGGCCCTGATATACTGTCCTGTCCCACCCTTCTCTGACTAACTCTTATCTGAAGCCCTGATATACTGTCCGTCCACCCCTCACTCTGACTAACTCTTATCTGAGAGCCTGATATACTGTCCCGTCCACCCCTCACTCTGATTAACTCTTATCTGAAGGCCCTGATATACTTCCTGTCCACCCCTCACTCTGACTACTCTTATCAAGGCCCTGATATACTGTCCTGTCCACCCCTCACTCTGACTAACTCTTATCAGAAGTTCCTGATATACTGTCCTGTCCACCCCTCACTCTGACTAACTCTTATCAGAAGGCCCTGATATACTGTCCTGTCCACCCCTCACTCTGACTAACTCTTATCTGAAGGCCCTGATATACTGTCCTGTCCACTCCTCACTCTGACTAACTCTTATCTGAAGGCCCTGATATACTGTCCGTCCACCCCTCACTCTGACTAACCTTATCTGAAGGCCCTGATATACTGTCCTGTCCACCCCTCACTCTGACTAACTCTTATCAGAAGGCCCTGATATACTGTCCTGTCCACCCCTCACTCTGACTAACTCTTATCTGAAGGCCCGATATACTGTCCTGTCCATCCCTCACTCTGACTAACTCTTATCAGAAGGCCCTGATATACTGTCCTGTCCACCCCTCACTCTGACTAACTCTTATCAGAAGGCCCTGATATACTGTCCTGTCCACCCCTCACTCTGACTAACTCTTATCTGAAGGCCCTGATATACTGTCCTGTCCACCCTCACTCTGACTAACTCTTATCAGAAGGCCCTGATATACTTCCTGTCCACCCCTCACTCTGACTAACTCTTATCTGAAGCCCTGATATACTGTCCTGTCCACCCTCACTCTGACTAACTCTTATCAGAAGGCCCTGATATACTGTCCTGTCCACCCCTCACTCTGACAACTCTTATCTGAAGGCCCTGATATACTGTCCTGTCCACCCTCACTCTGACTAACTCTTATCTGAAGGCCCTGATTACTGTCCTGTCCACCCCTCACTCTGACTAACTCTTATCCGAAGGCCCTGATATACTGTCCTGTCCACCCCTCACTCTGATAACTCTTATCAGAAGGCCCTGATATACTGTCCTGTCCACCCTCACTCTGACTAACTCTTATCAGAACCTGATATACTGTCCTGTCACCCCTCACTCTGACTAACTCTTATCAGAAGGCCCTGATATACTGTCCTGTCCACCCTCACTCTGACTAACTCTTATCAGAAGGCCCTGATATACTGTCCTGTCACCCCTCACTCTGACTAACTCTTATCTGAAGGCCCTGATATACTGTCCTGTCCATCCCTCACTCTGACTAACTCTTATCAGAAGGCCCTGATATACTGTCCTGTCCACCCCTCACTCTGACACTCTTATCAGAAGGCCCTGATATACTGTCCTGTCCACCCCTCACTCTGACTAACTCTTATCTGAAGGCCCTGATATACTGCTGTCCACCCCTCCTCTGACTAACTCTTATCAGAAGGCCCTGATATACTGTCCTCCACCCTCACTCTGACTAACTCTTATCTGAAGGCCCTGATATACTGTCCTGTCCACCCCTCACTCTGACTAACTCTTATCAAAGGCCCTGATATACTGTCCTGTCCACCCCTCACTCTGACTAACTCTTATCTGAAGGCCCTGATATACTGTCCTGTCCACCCCTCACTCTGACTAACTCTTATCTGAAGGCCCTGATATACTGTCCTGTCCACCCCTCACTCTGACTAACTCTTATCTGAAGGCCCTGATATACTGTCCTGTCCACCCCTCACTCTGACTAACTCTTATCAAAGGCCCTGATATACTGTCCTGTCCACCCTCACTCTGACTAACTCTTATCAGAAGGCCCTGATATACTGTCCTGTCCACCCCTCACTCTGACTAACTCTTATCAGAAGGCCCTGATATACTGTCCTGTCCACCCCTCACTCTACTAACTCTATCAGAAGGCCCTGATATACTGTCCTGTCCACCCCTCACTCTGACTAACTCTTATCTGAAGGCCCTGATATACTGTCCTGTCCACCCCTCACTCTGACTAACTCTTATCTGAAGGCCCTGATATACTGTCCTGTCCACCCCTCACTCTGACTAACTCTTATCTGAAGGCCCTGATATACTGTCCTGTCCACCCCTCACTCTGACTAACTCTTATCTATAGGCTGGAAAAACCTATTCTGAATATTATGTTGTATCCCAAATGGCACTCAATAAGGTGGACTACTTTAGACCAGGGCCCATTGGCTCTGATCTAAAGTAATGCACTATATAGGGAAAAGGGTTCTGGTCTAAAGTAGTGCACTATATAGGGAATAGGGCTCTGGTCTAAAGTAGTGCACTACATAGGGAACTATATAGGGAATAGGGCTCTGGTCTAAAGTAGTGCACTATAATAGGGAATAGGGTGTCATTTGGGACATAGTAAAGTACAGCAGGGCAGTAAAGCAGCGTATCCAGTGAAGTGACACCAACAGGGGTCTTAACAGAAACATCTGTCAACGCTATAAAACAGCTCTCGGACCAATTGTGTGTGTGAGGCTGTGTGTGTGTGTGGCTGAGTGTGTGAGGCTGTGTGTGTGTGTGGCTGAGTGTGTGAGGCTGTGTGTGTGTGTGGCTGAGTGTGTGAGGCTGTGGGTGTGTGTGGCTGAGTGTGTGAGGCTGTGGGTGTGTGTGGCTGAGTGTGTGAGGCTGTGTGTGTGTGTGGCTGAGTGTGTGAGGCTGTGTGTGTGTGTGGCTGAGTGTGTGAGGCTGTGTGTGTGTGTGGCTGAGTGTGTGAGGCTGTGTGTGTGTGTGTGTGTGTGTGTGTGTGTGTGTGTGTGTGTGTGTGTGTGTGTGTGTGTGTGTGTGTGTGTGTGTGTGTGTGTGTGTGTGTGTGTGTGTGTGTGTGTGTTAACCACCGTCCCCCTTGCTGCAGCCTCCACGGCCGTGGGAACTAGACACTATAAACCATCCTCTTTCGGGCTTCTAGGAGTCGTAATATGTGTCCCAAATGGCACCCTATTCCCTTTATAGTGCACTGTTTTTGACCAGAGTCCTGTGGGCCGTAGTGTACTATTAGGGAATAGGGAGCTGTAACTCTATCCCAGGTCCACTGACTGCACAGTGCACTCCCCCAGCCAGTCAGTGTTGACCCTCCTCAGTCCCCACCTCCCTGCCATGCCAAGGGAATGTGTTCACCCTCCTCAGTCCCCACCTCCCTGCCATGCCAAGGGAATGTGTTCACCCTCCTCAGTCCCCACCTCCCTGCCATGCCAAGGGAATGTGTTCATCCTCCTCAGTCCCCACCTTCCTGCCATGCCAAGGGAATGTGTTGACCTCCTCAGTCCCCACCTCCCTGCCATGCCAAGGGAATGTGTTCCCCCTCCTCAGTCCCCACCTTCCTGCCATGCCAAGGGAAGGTGTTGACCCTCCTCAGTCCCCACCTCCCTGCCATGCCAAGGGAATGTGTTCACCCTCCTCAGTCCCCACCTCCCTGCCATGCCGAGGGAATGTGTTCACCCTCCTCAGTCCCCACCTTCCTGCCATGCCAAGGGAATGTGTTGACCTCCTCAGTCCCCACCTTCCTGCCATGCCAAGGGAATGTGTTCACCCTCCTCAGTCCCCACCTTCCTGCCATGCCAAGGGAATGTGTTCACCCTCCTCAGTCCCCACCTTCCTGCCATGCCAAGGGAATGTGTTCACCCTCCTCAGTCCCCACCTTCCTGCCATGCCAAGGGAATGTGTTCATCCTCCTCAGTCCCCACCTTCCTGCCATGCCAAGGGAATGTGTTGACCTCCTCAGTCCCCACCTTCCTGCCATGCCAAGGGAATGTGTTCACCCTCCTCAGTCCCCACCTTCCTGCCATGCCAAGGGAATGTGTTCACCCTCCTCAGTCCCCACCTTCCTGCCATGCCAAGGGAATGTGTTCACCCTCCTCAGTCCCCACCTTCCTGCCATGCCAAGGGAATGTGTTCACCCTCCTCAGTACCCACCTTCCTGCCATGCCAAGGGAATGTGTTCACCCTCCTCAGTCCCCACCTTCCTGCCATGCCAAGGGAATGTGTTGACCTCCTCAGTCCCCACCTCCCTGCCATGCCAAGGGAATGTGTTCACCCTCCTCAGTCCCCACCTTCCTGCCATGCCAAGGGAATGTGTTCACCCTCCTCAGTCCCCACCTTCCTGCCATGCCAAGGGAATGTGTTCACCTCCTCAGTCCCCACCTCCCTGCCATGCCGAGGGAATGTGTTGACCTCCTCAGTCCCCACCTTCCTGCCATGCCAAGGGAATGTGTTCACCCTCCTCAGTCCCCACCTCCCTGCCATGCCAAGGGAATGTGTTGACCTCCTCAGTCCCCACCTTCCTGCCATGCCAAGGGAATGTGTTCATCCTCCTCAGTCCCCACCTTCCTGCCATGCCGAGGGAATGTGTTCACCCTCCTCAGTCCCCACCTCCCTGCCATGCCAAGGGAATGTGTTCACCCTCCTCAGTCCCCACCTCCCTGCCATGCCAAGGGAATGTGTTCACCTCCGTCTTAGTG
>NW_024060519.1:172500-180000 GCF_016432855.1 Salvelinus namaycush | reverse complement strand
CTTAGAACCCGTCCCTGGAGAATAGAAGGGCTACTGCATCACAGGGAGGACGTCGAGAGCTTGTGTCCCCAATGGCACCTTAAACCCTATCTACTGTACTTCCTGTACCAGGGCCCAAAGCGCTCTGGTCAAATATATAATATAGTGTTTTATCTCCGTTATCTATGGCAGTGGTTCCCAACCAGTTTGTGTTACTGTGCCCCCGAGTGCATTTTGCTTCTGCCCGGAGAACCCCTCAAGTAGCCTGTCATATACTGTATTCTATTCTACCCTATTCTACTGTATCTTAGTCTATGTACAGTATATATTGTATTCTATACTATTCTACTGTATCTTAGTCTATGTACAGTCTATACTGTATTCTATACTATTCTACTGTATCTTAGTCTATGTACAGTATATACTGTATTCTATACTATTCTATTGTATCTTAGCCTATGTACAGTATATATTGTATTCTATACTATTCTACTGTATCTTAGTCTATGTACAGTCTATACTGTATTCTATACTATTCTACTGTATCTTAGTCTATGTACAGTCTATACTGTATTCTATACTATTCTACTGTATCTTAGTCTATGTACAGTATATATTGTATTCTATACTATTCTACTGTATCTTAGTCTATGTACAGTCTATACTGTATTCTATACTATTCTACTGTATCTTAGTCTATGTACAGTCTATACTGTATTCTATACTATTCTACTGTATCTTAGTCTATGTACAGTCTATACTGTATTCTATACTATTCTACTGTATCTTAGTCTATGTACAGTCTATACTGTATTCTATACTATTCTACTGTATCTTAGCCTATGTACAGTCTATACTGTATTCTATACTATTCTACTGTATCTTAGCCTATGTACAGTCTATACTGTATTCTATACTATTCTACTGTAGCTTAGTCTATGTACAGTATATACTGTATTCTATACTATTCTACTGTATCTTAGTCTATGTACAGTATATACTGTATTCTATACTATTCTACTGTATCTTAGTCTATGCCGCTCTGACGATGCTCGTCCGTATATTTATGTATTCTTAATTCCATTCCTTTACTTAGATTTGTGTGTACTGGGTATATGTTGTGTAATTTGTTAGATATTACATATCAGATATTACTACAATGTCGGAGCTAGAAACACAAGCATTTCGCTACACTCACATTAACATCTGCTAAACACGTGTCTGTGACCAATAACATTTGATTTGATTCATTCTCATTTTACCAGTAGACTTGTGGTGTCATGAGTCTTCTCATGTACCCCCTGTGGATAGGCCAAGTACCCCCACCCCCAGGTGTCCTAGTAGCCCTGGATGGGAACCACTGGTCTAGGGAGTAGGAACCAATGGTCTAGGGAGTAGGAACCACTGGTCTAGGGAGTAGGAACCACTGGTCTAGGGAATAGGAACCACTGGTCTAGGAAATAGGAATCACTGGTCTAGGGAATAGGAACCACTGGTCTAGGGAATAGGAACCACTGGTCTAGGGAATAGGAACCACTGGTCTAGGGAATAGGAACCACTGGTCTAGTGAGTAGGAACCACTGGTCTAGGGAGTAGGAACCACTGGTCTAGGGAATAGGAACCACTGGTCTAGGGAGTAGGAACCACTGGTCTAAGGAGTAGGAACCACTGGTCTAGGGAATATGAACCACTGGTCTAGGGAGTAGGAACCAATGGTCTAGGGAATAGGAACCACTGGTCTAGGGAGTAGGAACCACTGGTCTAGGGAGTAGGAACCACTGGTCTAGGGAGTAGGAACCACTGGTCTAGGGAATAGGAACCACTGGTCTAGGGAGTAGGAACCACTGGTCTAGGGAGTAGGAACCACTGGTCTAGGGAGTAGGAACCACTGGTCTAGGGAGTAGGAACCACTGGTCTAGGGAGTAGGAACCACTGGTCTAGGGAGTAGGAACCACTGGTCTAGGGAGTAGGAACCACTGGGTAAACCCACTGCACTAACAGTTCATATACATGGATCATTAAAAACCCTAGAGCGTTAGACAGGGATTATAATTATGGACCAAACTAATTCCAGGAATGAAATAAACACATACAGAATGATTTCTGTGCTCATGTTACTAAGAGTCTTGTATTCTCACACAAAACCATAGAAACTCTAGGATTTTAAATGTTTTGGCAGAAAACACCAGATTTTTAAGTAATTACCTGGAATTGAGATGATCCCTGGCAACTACCCCACCAACTGGACCATCGCTTACAGTGTTATTATCGAACTCAACACACATCGTCTACTGGCAGATAGCATCTACTGGCAGACAGCATCTACTGGCAGACAGCATCTACTGGCAGACAGCATCTACTGGCAGACAGCATCTACTGGCAGACAGCATCTACTGGCAGACAGCATCTACTGGCCCTGCTGTGTTCTACTGTTATTATCTATATCTCAACACACAGCGTCTACTGGCAGACAGCATCTACTGGCAGACAGCATCTACAGCATCTACTGGCAGACAGCGTCTACTGGCAGACAGCATTTACTGGCAGACAGCATCTACTGGCAGACAGCATCTACTGGCAGACAGCATCTACTGGCAGACAGCGTCTACTGGCAGACAGCATCTACTGGCAGACACCATCTACTGGCAGACACCATCTACTGGCAGACAGCATCTACTGGCCCTGCTGTGTTCTACTGTTATTATCTATATCTCAACACACAGCGTCTACTGGCAGACAGCATCTACTGGCAGACAGCGTCTACTGGCAGACAGCATCTACTGGCAGACAGCATCTACTGGCAGACAGCATCTACTGGCAGACAGCATCTACTGGCAGACAGCATCTACTGGCCCTGCTGTGTTCTACTGTTATTATCTAACTCAACACACATCGTCTACTGGCAGATAGCATCTACTGGCAGACAGCATCTACTGGCAGACAGCATCTACTGGCAGACAGCGTCTACTGGCAGACAGCATCTACTGGCAGACAGCATCTACTGGCAGACAGCATCTACTGGCAGACAGCATCTACTGGCCCTGCTGTGTTCTACTGTTATTATCTAACTCAACACACAGCGTCTACTGGCAGACAGCGTCTACTGGCAGACAGCATCTACTGGCAGACAGCGTCTACTGTTATTATCTATATCTCAACACACAGAGTCTACTGGCAGACAGCATCTACTGGCAGACAGACAGCATCTACTGGCAGACAGCATCTACTGGCAGACATTATCTACTGGCAGACATTATCTACTGGCAGACAGCGTCTACTGGCAGACAGCGTCTACTGGCAGACAGCATCTACTGGCAGACAGCATCTACTGGCCCTGCTGTGTTCTACTGTTATTATCTATATCTCAACACACAGCGTCTACTGGCAGACAGCATCTACTGGCAGACAGCATCTACTGGCAGACAGCGTCTACTGGCAGACAGCATCTACTGGCAGACAGCATCTACTGGCAGACAGCATCTACTGGCAGACAGCATCTACTGGCAGACAGCATCTACTGGCCCTGCTGTGTTCTACTGTTATTATCTAACTCAACACACATCGTCTACTGGCAGATAGCATCTACTGGCAGACAGCATCTACTGGCAGACAGCATCTACTGGCAGACAGCATCTACTGGCAGACAGCGTCTACTGGCAGACAGCATCTACTGGCAGACAGCATCTACTGGCAGACAGCATCTACTGGCAGACAGCATCTACTGGCAGACAGCATCTACTGGCAGACAGCATCTACTGGCCCTGCTGTGTTCTACTGTTATTATCTAACTCAACACACAGCGTCTACTGGCAGATAGCATCTACTGGCAGACAGCATCTACTGGCAGACAGCATCTACTGGCAGACAGCATCTACTGGCAGACAGCATCTACTGGCAGACAGCGTCTACTGGCAGACAGCATCTACTGGCAGACAGCATCTACTGGCCCTGCTGTGTTCTACTGTTATTATCTAACTCAACACACAGCATCTACTGGCAGACAGCGTCTACTGGCAGACAGCATCTACTGGCAGACAGCGTCTACTGTTATTATCTATATCTCAACACACAGAGTCTACTGGCAGACAGCATCTACTGGCAGACAGACAGCATCTACTGGCAGACAGCATCTACTGGCAGACATTATCTACTGGCAGACATTATCTACTGGCAGACATCGTCTACTGGCAGACAGCGTCTACTGGCAGACAGCGTCTACTGACAGACAGCGTCTACTGGCAGACAGCGTCTACTGGCAGACAGCATCTACTGGCAGACAGCATCTACTGGCAGACAGCATCTACTGGCAGACAGCGTCTACTGGCAGACAGCATCTACTGGCAGACAGCATCTACTGGCAGACAGCGTCTACTGGCAGACAGCATCTACTGGCAGACAGCATCTACTGGCAGACAGCATCTACTGGCAGACAGCATCTACTGGCAGACAGCATCTACTGGCCCTGCTGTGTTCTACTGTTATTATCTATAACTATTATCTATTCTGAGTCTGGTATCCTGAGCTGTGTGTGTGTGTGTGTGTGTGTGTGTGTGTGTGTGTGTGTGTGTGTGTGTGTGTGTGTGTGTGTGTGTGTGTGTGTGTGTGTGTGTGTGTGTGTGTGTGTGTGTGTGTGTGTGTGTGTATTTGTCCTCCTATGTGTGGACTCCACTGTCCTCCACCATCACTGTTCAGTGTGGAATGCTGGGTATTCAGGGCAGCTGAACGTTCCGGCCCAGTTAAAAGCAGTAATACCATCTCCCTCTAATGCAATAGTTATCAGGAGTGATGACACTGGGCCGTTCCCCAGCAGAGCAGCACAGAAATCTAATCAGGACATTGTTACTAAAACAGACTTGTTTATGGAGCCGCCCCTAAAGTAGACGCAGCAAGTATGGAAACAATGTCTTCCCTCTGTCAGCTCTGTTAGAGCTCTGTTAGACGTGCCAGCTCGCAGGTCACACACCACAAACACACACACACACAAACACACACACACACACAGACACATGCCAGTGTGGTTAGGGGGAAGCGAGCGGTGGAACGGTCGGAGCGAGTGGTGGCTTGTGGAGGGCGATGTGGTATGGGGGTTGTCACAGGATGGCGGGGGGGGGGGGGGGGGGGGGGGGGGTTCCGCGAGTGGTGGCTTGTGGGGGCAGGGATGGTATGGGGGTGGTGGTAAGGTTGGAGGGTTAGTATCGGAGGGGGTCACGGGGGCTGAGGAGAGTAGAGGATTTCAGGTCGTTACCATACAGCTGTTTTGGAAGCAGGGTAGAGCGACCCTCTCAGGTTCAGTTACTCCCAGACACACAGAACAGTTTGCCTGCATGTTAGCTCCTCCGAGCCCCCTGGACGGACGCACCAGCAATAGGCTACATTAAGCAACGGGACGACACATGAATGAATTGGGTCAACATCTGACTGGTGTACGCACGCAGGGGGCGTGTCTGAGTCTCGGGGTGCGTTCCAAGTGGCTGTCTGTTCCCTATAGAATGACCCCTATGGACCCTGGTCAGAAACGCTGCCCTATGTACAGGTAACTGACAAAATAAAGGAAACACACAAATAAAAAATATTTGTAAATAATTCCTTAAAGTAGAAGTTTTGGAGATTATTAATGTTACTGTCCCCACCACAACAATAAAAAAACATACTTAAATACGTGTAATTTTGTCCTTGAAACATTACATTTAAATACTGTAGAATTCCATGAATTCCTATGAAGGACTGTTCCTACCGGGGAGTGGCAATATGGCCGACCGGTGACTTCAAAGCCTCTCAATGGCCCAATACATAGCATCAACAATCCAGGGTTTATATAGATCATTGTTTAAACCCTCTATGGTCCTTGAAGACCCCTCTTTCAAAGTCACTGAGATCTCTTCTTCTAGCCATGGAAGCCAAGATAATGAGCAACTGGGAATTTTTATACATGACCCCTAAGCATGATGGGATGTTAATTGCTTAATTAACTCAGGAGTCACACCTTTGTGGAAACACCTTGCTTTCAATATGCAATACTTTGTATCCCTGATTTACTCAAGTGTTTCCTTTATTTTGCCAGTTACCTGTAGGGCACCCTGGTCAAAAATAGGTGAGGAGAGGGGTGAGGAGAGGGGGTGAGGTGAGGAGAGGAGCGGGGGGTGAGGGGAGGAGAGGGGTGAGGAGCAGGCGGTATGGAGAGGTGAACAGTGTCTGGTTTCTCCCCTCTCTCTCGGGGCATAGTGAAACACTGTGTCACATGTCACAGAGAGAGTAGTAGTGGTTGTAAGTAGTAGAGTACCAGGAATAGCTATATTAGGTATTTAGTAATCAGACCTCTCTCTCTCTGTCTCACTCTGTATCTGTCTCTGTCTCTCTCTCTGTTTCTGTCTCACTCTCTGTCTCTCTCATTCTCTGTATCTCTCTCACTCTCTGTCTCTCTCTGTCTCACTCTCTGTCTCTCTCTCTCTCTCGGTCCGTCTCTCCCTCTCTCTCTGTCTCTTTCTCTGTCTCTCTCTCTCTCTGTTTCTCTGTCTCGCTCTCTCTCTCTGTCTCTGTCTCTCTGTCTCGCTCTCTCGGTCCATCTCTCCCTCTCTCTCTGTCTCTGTCTCTCTCTCTCTCTTTCCCTCTTCTTTCTCTCTCTCTGTCCTCCCTTTTTCTCTCTCTCTTTCACTTTCGGCTTTCTCTGAACAGTCAGTTGATCAACATGTTAAGTTAACACGAGACTCACTCTACAGACCCATAAATCCTGTCGTTGTATTGGAAAGTGAATTTCTCCATATTTGGAATGTAATCCGACCAACCCCAGAACAAGTGACTTAGACATGGCTGTTATTTCACTGCACGGGGTCATTTATTGGAATATTTATGAAATGTGATGAAATGAGTAGCGTGTGTGTGTGTGTGTGTGTGTGTGTGTGTGTGTGTGTGTGTGTGTGTGTGTGTGTGTGTGTGTGTGTGTGTGTGTGTGTGTGTGTGTGTGTGTGTGTGTGTGTGTGTGTGTGTGTGTGTGTGTGTGTGTGTGTGTGGTGTAGCTGCTGGCATAGGGCCTCCAGATATAAACAGAGCCCTGTCAGAGGGCATGTTGAATTTGGTGAGGAGCGGTGGTGTGTGTATGGTTTGTGTATGTGTGTGTGTATATGGTGTGTGTGTATATGGTGTGTGTGTATATGGTGTGTGTGTGTGTGTATATGGTGTGTGTGTATACATGCTAGCCCACTCAGTCCCATGTCAAGAGTCTCATGTATGTGCAGTATTTGCTCCGTCAGTCTGAACTCTGACCCCTCGTTGAAAGGTTGAATTCCATCGTATCGGCTTGTGTTCTGAAAATCACATGACGTCACCGGCATGGAATTGATGACAAAATCGTGTTTGGACGTTTCTGTTAAGAAATTCATTAGCAGAATGGAGCAGTACGATACCCTTGCATTGTGCAAAACTTTTCAACAATAAATGTGCACTTTTTTTAATGAATCAAAATGAGTGATTACCATTGAACGATAATGACGTTTCACCCTCAAATCATTGCTAATTGAACAATAA
>NW_024060519.1:130000-167500 GCF_016432855.1 Salvelinus namaycush | reverse complement strand
AAGAAACATCAAAACGCATCATGTCTTTTTTTGTGTTCCCTTCTTCTCTTCACAGACGTCTAGCAGGCAACGATTTGACGCACATTCCCAAAGGAGCGTTCTACGGCCTCTTCAATCTCAAAGTCCTGTAAGTAAACTCCTCCTCTCATGTCTCTCAACCATCTTTTACCCACCTCTTTCAAGATGGGGACATCATGTGGTGAGGCAATAGGTTCCAGGTCTCTCTCTCTCTCTCCACCTCTCTCTCTGTCTCTCTCACTCTCTCCCTGTCTCTCCCACTCGATCTCTGTCTCTCTCTCCACCTCTCTCTCTCTCTCTCTCTCTCTCTCTCTCTCTCTGTCTCTCCACCTCTCTCACTGTCTCTCTCTCACTCTGTCTCTCTCTCTCTCTCTCTCTGTGTCTCCGTCTCAAACCAGAGGCGATTATCTCTGTTTTCTCAGCAGAAGTGTTTTTACTGTGAGTTGACCTGGAGGTCATTGTTTCTCCTGCTACCTCTCAAGTCTCTCCACAAAGAGCCTTGGACAGGGATCAGATGATTCACAGGAATCTTTAATTATGAAAATGTGCTGGTAATTTATAGTAATTGGTGTTAAAAGGGGTTAGTCTTAGGAAAGTATTGGAAAGCAATTTTGCCACTTTGAGAAAATTGCCTGAGAAGTGCTTTGTGGATGGATCGCCCTGTAAGGTCTTCAATGTATCCTAAATGGCACCCTATTCCCTAAGTAGTGCACTATTTAGAGTATAGGGTGCATTTAGGAACAAAGCCCAGTTCTACCTACAGCAGATAGGAGCTTCAGGGAGTTTCAGCTTCATGCTTCACACTTGTAGCATGAAACCTCAAGGTATTCTGGAGATGAAGGGATGAAAAGGAGGGAGATCTGGGAAGGAGGGAGGAAAGGAAGGGAGATCTGGGAAGGAGGGAGGAAAGGAAGGGAGATCTGGGAAGGAGGGAGGAAAGGAGGGAGATCTGGGAAGGAGGGAGGAAAGGAGGGAGATCTGGGAAGGAGGGAGGAAAGGAGGGAGATCTGGGAAGGAGGGAGGAAAGGAAGGGAGATCTGGGAAGGAGGGAGGAAAGGAGGGAGATCTGGGAAGGAGGGAGGAAAGGAAGGGAGATCTGGGAAGGGGGGAGGAAAGGAAGGGAGATCTGGGAAGGAGGGAGGAAAGGAAGGGAGATCTGGGAAGGAGGGAGGAAAGGAAGGGAGATCTGGGAAGGAGGGAGGAAAGGAGGGAGATCTGGGAAGGAGGGAGGAAAGGAAGGGAGATCTGGGAAGGAGGGAGGAAAGGAGGGAGATCTGGGAAGGAGGGAGGAAAGGAGGGAGATCTGGGAAGGAGGGAGGAAAGGAGGGAGATCTGGGAAGGAGGGAGGAAAGGAAGGGAGATCTGGGAAGGAGGGAGATCTGGGAAGGAGGGAGAAATGGAGGGAGCTCTGGGAAGGAGGGAGAAACGGAGGGAGATCTGGGAAGGAGGGAGGAAAGGAGGGAGGTCTGGGAAGGAGGGAGGAAAGGAGGGAGGTCTGGGAAGGAGGGAGGAAAGGAGGGAGGTCTGGGAAGGAGGGAGGAAAGGAGGGAGGTCTGGGAAGGAGGGAGGAAAGGAGGGAGATCTGGGAAGGAGGGAGGAAAGGAGGGAGATATGGGAAGGAGGGAGGAAAGGAGGGAGATATGGGAAGGAGGGAGGAAAGGAGGGAGAGCTGGGAAGGGGGGAGGAAAGGAGGGAGATCTGGGAAGAGGGAGGACTCAGGCTGATACATCTCATCAACATGTTAGTGCTACCAAGCTCTCTCTTTCTCTCTCTCTCGCTTTCTCTCGTTTTCTCTCTCTTTTTCTCTCACTCTCTCTCTTTCGCTCTCTCTCTCTCTTTCTCTCTCTCTCGCTCTCTCTCTCTCGCTCTCTCTCTCGCTCACTCTCTATCTTTCTCTCTCTCTCTCTCTCTCTCTCTCTCTCTCTCTCTCTCTCTCTCTCTCTCTCTCTCTCTGTCTGTCTCTCTGACAAGGCCTTGACATGTCAAACTTTTACAGTTGCTGACAGTTTATCCGTTTTTTTGCTGACTACTGTAAAAATGAAATAAACATGTTTGGTTTTTTTTGTCTGGTGTTGAGATAGTTCTCCTGTGACCCTTCTAACATCTGAGACCGTTGATCCATTGGAAAACTCTTACTGAACTCTGTGTTGTGGTGCTTCTCCACGTAGATTCATAAAAGAACACGTCTTTGATATGAATACTAGGGATAATCACTAACAGTCCCTACATTTGTAGAGTTTTATACCTAAATACACATGTTGAGGCTACAGGCAGGTTTTTAATTTATTACCCTGTACCAGAAACATCTGGGCCGGCGCTGCGGATCTCATAAAAGTAGATAAAAACCTGTTTGTGACATGTAGAACAAATGTCCGAGGTAAGTGAGCTTTGTAAAAGTAAATTTCCTGTGAAACGACCGTTTTTGATGAAAGCGCCGGCAGGAATATTGGACCATATTTCAGCGCCATTGTCATTTGTCACAAGGAGAGAATCTGGTCTGGTGTAAGTCTCTCTGGGCCCGGTTATTTTCCTCTGTCTATACCAACCTTCTCTCCATCTTCCTTTTGAAGACTTCAAAGAGATTTGTTACAAGAGCAGCACTGCAAAGGGTTTCCTGTTTTGTGTAACTTAGATAAAGGATGTACGTCAAGCAACACATACACTATATATACAAAAGTATGTGGACACCCCTTCAAATTAGTGGATTCGGGCTATTTCACCCACATCCGTTGCTGACTGGTGTATGAAATCGAGCACACAGCCATGCGATCTCAATAGACAAACATTGGCAGTAGAACGGCCACACTGAAGAGCTCAGTGACTTTCAACGTGGCACCGTCATAGGATGACACCTTTCCAAGAAGTCAGTTCGTCAAATTTCTGCCCTGCTAGAGCTGCCCCGGTCAAATGTAAATGCTGTTCTTGTGAAGTGGAAACGTCTAGGAGCAACAACGGCTCAGCCGCAAAGTGGTAGGCCAGACAAGCTCACAGAACGGGACCGCAGAGTGCTGAAGCGCATAGGGCGTAAAAATCGTCTGTTCTCGGTTGCAACACTCACTACCGAGTTCTAAACTGCCTCTGGAATCAACGTCAGCACAAGAACGGTTCGTCAGGAGCTTCATAAAGTGGTTTTCCGTGGCTGAGCAGCCGCACACAAGCCTATAATCACCATTGCTAATGCGAGGTGTCGGCTGGAGTGGTGTAAAGCTCGCTGCCATTGAACTGCTGAGCAGTGGAATCGCATTCTCTGGAGTGATGAGTCACGCTTCACCATCTGGCATTCCGACGGACAAATCTGGTTTTGGCGGATGCCAGGAGAACACTACCTGTCCGAATGCATAGTGCCAACTGTAAAGTTTGGTGGAGGAGGAATAATGGTCTGGGGCTGTTTTCATAGTTCGGGCTAGGCTCCTTAGTTCCAGTGAAGGGAAATCTTCACGCTACAGCTTACAATGACATTCTAGATGATTCTGTGCTTCCAACTTTGTGGCAACAGTTTGGGAATGGTCCTTTCCTGTTTCAGCATGACATTGCCCCCGTGCACAAAGCGAGGTTCATACAGAAATGGTTTGTCGATCGGTGTGGAAGAACTTGACTGGCCTGCACCGAGCCCTGACCTCAACCCCATCGAACACCTTTGGGATGAATTGGAACGCTGACTGAGAGCCAGGCCTAATCGCCCAATATCAGTGTCTGACCTCACTAATGCTCTTGTGGCTGAATGGAAGCAAGTCCCCCACAGCAATGTTCCAACATCTAGTGGAAAGCCTTCCCAGAAGAGTGGAGGCTGTTATAGCAGCAATGGGGGGACCAACTCCATATTAATGAGCTTGGAATGAGATGTTCGACGAGCAGATGTCCACATACTTTTGGTAGTGTAGTGTAATTTATCAATCAGAAGAAGAAAGAAAATGTGTAGTTAAGAGAAGAACAGGAAAGATTTATTAAATATAAAAGTTGATGTATATTCACATATTTTACCCTCAAAGAATATTAGTGATAGCAGCTGGTCTGGTCTTCTCTTCATAGGTATATAGATGTTTGGTTCTATAAACCATTTGTTTCATTAGCCTTTCTCCTGGCATTGTGGTTACATATGCTACACTACCGTTGTCCGAGGAAGGCTTGTTGTGACTGTTGGCAAGAAGAGTTTTATACTGGACATCTGGGGAGGTCTTAGTGGTCAGATAGAGGAATGTGACACACTTTCACAGCCAATCAGATGAGCTCATTAAGTTATTTGTTTGTTTACATTCGCAGCTCACTCAAACAGGGGAGAGAGAGAGAGAGAGACTGGGAGAGAGACTGGGAGAGAGACTAGGAGAGACAGAGAGAGAGAGAGACAGACAGACACAGAGGGAGACAGACAGGCAGAGAGAGAGAGAGACAGCTAGAGAGAGTTGAGTACACATCTGCCTCTAAGCCTGAATTCCAACATGTTTGGGCAATGTCCACATCCGATGTTCTGCTGCCTGTGATCCTGTCTGTGTGTTCCTCATCTGTGGCTTGACAGACTACGGAACTCTGGATGAAGACTTAACACCCAGTTTGTTCATGTACAGACAGTAGATTAGATGGGGTACTAACACAGTCCAGAGATGTTGTTTCCCAAGGGATTAGCCATAGGATATTTGTGCATTAGAATTTATACATATATTAGTATTTTATTTTTGGATGGACAGTGACAGTCAGAAGCTAGAGAGAGAGAAAGATATATATTTTATTGTTTATTTATTTTTTGTTTAATATCTATTTCACTTGATTTGTCATGTTTCCCATGCCAATAAAGCCCTTGAATTGAATTGACAGATATTGAGGGGACAGAGAGTAGGGGCCGAGGTGGGATTCATAATCCCGTCAACAGTGGGTACATGTGGTCCAGATTTGGCTGCGTTAACACTACACCAGAGCAGAGTATTCTGTATGATCTGTGTCTGTTAGGATAGTATATTATATTCTATTGTAGTATATTGTACTCTATTGTAGTATATTGTATTCTATTGTAGTATATTGTATTCTATTGAATTGTAATGATGACACACATTACAGTAGGCCTATGTGTCACGCCCTGGCCATAGCGAGGTTTTTATTCTCTATTTTGGTTAGGCCAGGGTGTGATTAGGGTGGGCATTCTATGTTTTCTATTTCTTTGTGTTTGGCCGGGTATGGTTCTCAATCAGGGACAGCTGTCTATCGTTGTCTCTGATTGGGAACCATACTTAGGCAGCCTTTTTCCCACCTGTGTTTTGTGGGAAGTTGTTTTCTGTCTGCACCTGACAGAACTGTTTCGGTTTGTTCTACTTTGTTATTTTGTTTCAGTGTTCAGTTTGATTAAATATCATGAACGCTTACCCACACTGCACCTTGGTCTCCTTCTACTTCAAACAACGAACGTTACACTATGCTGTGTTAGTTCTGCCTCAGTACTCTGACACGTAGATGACAGTCTACCCTACAGCTACAGGCTATATAAATACACAGTCTACCCTACAGCTACAGGCTATATAAATACACAGTCTACCCTACAGCTACAGGCTATATAAATACATAGAGTCTACCCCACAGCTACAGGCTATATAAATACACACAGTCTACCCTACAGCTACAGGCTATATAAATACACAGTCTACCCTACAGCTACAGACTATATAAATACACAGTCTACCCTACAGCTACAGGCTATATAAATACATAGAGTCTACCCTACAGCTACAGGCTATATAAATACACAGTCTACCCTACAGCTACAGGCTATATAAATACATAGAGTCTACCCTACAGCTACAGGCTATATAAATACACAGTCTACCCTACAGCTACAGGCTATATTAATACACAGTCTACCCTACAGCTACAGGCTATATAAATACACAGTCTACCCTACAGCTACAGGCTATATAAATACACAGTCTACCCTAAAGCTACAGGCTATATAAATACACAGTCTACCCTACAGCTACAGGCTATATAAATACACAGTCTACCCTACAGCTACAGGCTATATTAATACACAGTCTACCCTACAGCTACAGGCTATATAAATACACAGTCTACCCTAAAGCTACAGGCTATATAAATACACAGTCTACCCTACAGCTACAGGCTCTATTAATACACAGTCTACCCTACAGCTACAGGCTATATAAATACACAGTCTACCCTACAGCTACAGGCTATATAAATACACAGTCTACCCTACAGCTACAGGCTCTATTAATACACAGTCTACCCTACAGCTACAGGCTATATAAATACACAGTCTACCCTACAGCTACAGGCTATATAAATACACAGTCTACCCTAAAGCTACAGGCTATATAAATACACAGTCTACCCTACAGCTACAGGCTATATAAATACACAGTCTACCCTACAGCTACAGGCTATATAAATACATAGAGTCTACCCTACAGCTACAGGCTATATAAATACACAGTCTACCCTACAGCTACAGGCTATATAAATACACAGTCTACCCTACAGCTACAGGCTATATAAATACACAGTCTACCCTACAGCTACAGGCTCTATTAATACACAGTCTACCCTACAGCTACAGGCTATATAAATACACAGTCTACCCTAAAGCTACAGGCTATATAAATACACAGTCTACCCTACAGCTACAGGCTATATAAATACACAGTCTACCCTACAGCTACAGGCTATATAAATACACAGTCTACCCTACAGCTACAGGCTATATAAATACACAGTCTACCCTACAGCTACAGGCTATATTAATACACAGAGTCTACCCTACACCTGTTCTGTGTCTGTGTTCTGTGTCAGTGTCACCTCTCTCTGATAGATTTAAAGTGTCTGTGTTCCGTGTCAGTGTCACCTCTCTCTGATAGATTTAAAAGGGTCTGTGTTCTGTGTCAGTGTCACCTCTCTCTGATAGATTTAAAGGGTCTGTGTTCCGTGTCAGTGTCACCTCTCTCTGATAGATTATAAAGGGTCTGTGTTCTGTGTCAGTGTCACCTCTCTCTGATAGATTTAAAGTGTCTGTGTTCCGTGTCAGTGTCACCTCTCTCTGATAGATTTAAAAGGGTCTGTGTTCTGTGTCAGTGTCACCTCTCTCTGATAGATTTAAAAGGGTCTGTGTTCTGTGTCAGTGTCACCTCTCTCTGATAGATTATAAAGGGTCTGTGTTCTGTGTCAGTGTCACCTCTCTCTGATAGATTTAAAGGGTCTGTGTTCTGTGTCAGTGTCACCTCTCTCTGATAGATTATAAAGGGTCTGTGTTCCGTGTCAGTGTCACCTCTCTCTGATAGATTTAAAGGTTCTGTGTCAGTGTCAGTGTCACCTCTCTCTGATAGATTTAAAAGGGTCTGTGTTCCGTGTCAGTGTCACCTCTCTCTGATAGATTTAAAAGGGTCTGTGTTCTGTGTCAGTGTCACCTCTCTCTGATAGATTATAAAGGGTCTGTGTTCTGTGTCAGTGTCACCTCTCTCTGATAGATTATAAAGGGTCTGTGTTCTGTGTCAGTGTCACCTCTCTCTGATAGATTATAAAGGGTCTGTGTTCCGTGTCAGTGTCACCTCTCTCTGATAGATTTAAAGGGTCTGTGTTCCGTGTCAGTGTCACCTCTCTCTGATAGATTTAAAAGGGTCTGTGTTCTGTGTCAGTGTCACCTCTCTCTGATAGATTTAAAAGGGTCTGTGTTCTGTGTCAGTGTCACCTCTCTCTGATAGATTTAAAAGGGTCTGTGTTCTGTGTCAGTGTCACCTCTCTCTGATAGATTTAAAAGGGTCTGTGTTCTGTGTCAGTGTCACCTCTCTCTGATAGATTTAAAAGGGTCTGTGTTCCGTGTCAGTGTCACCTCTCTCTGATAGATTTAAAGGGTCTGTGTTCCGTGTCAGTGTCACCTCTCTCTGATAGATTTAAAAGGGTCTGTGTTCTGTGTCAGTGTCACCTCTCTCTGATAGATTTAAAAGGGTCTGTGTTCTGTGTCAGTGTCACCTCTCTCTGATAGATTTAAAAGGGTCTGTGTTCTGTGTCAGTGTCACCTCTCTCTGATAGATTATAAAGGGTCTGTGTTCCGTGTCAGTGTCACCTCTCTCTGATAGTCTAAGTCATAGAGAGCCTTACAGGTGCGCCGTCAGTTTTCTTCCCCCTGCCCTGACGATCTCTTGCGTTTTATATTCCCATGCAGGATGCTTCAGAACAACCAGCTACGACGGGTTCCAGGAGAAGCCCTTCAGAACCTCAGGAACCTCCAGTCTCTGTGAGTGTCGATCGACTTCCTCCTCCACCATCGCTGCTGCCCCGTCCAAATTAAAGAAGCTCTCTTTTCAATAGGAATGAGCCTCTCTTCTCACTACCTTTCTCCTCTCTCTCTCTCTCTCTCTCTCTCTCTCTCTCTCTCTCTCTTTCTCTCTCTCTCTCTCTCTCTCTCACTCTCTCTCTCTCTCTCTCTCTCTCTCTCTCTCTCTCTCTCTCTCTCTCTCTCTCTCTCTCTCTCTCTCTCTCTCTCTCTCTCTCTCTCTCTCTCTCTCTCACTCGCTTTTTTCTCTCTCTCTTTCTCTCTCTCTTTCTCTCTCTCTTAATTCAATTTAAGGGCTTTATTGGCATGGGAAACATATGTTAACATTGCCAACGCAAGTGAAATAGACAATAACAAAAGTGAAATAAACAGTAAAAAATGTACAGTAAATATTACACTCACAAAGTTTCCAAAAGAATAAAGACATTTCAAATGTCATATTATGTCGACAGTATATACAGTGTTGTAATGATGTGTAAATAGTTAAAGTACAAAATGGAAAATAATTAAACATAAATATGGGTTGTATTTACAATGGTGTTTGTTCTTCACTGGTTGACCTTTTCTTGTGGCAACAGCTCACAAATCTTGCTGCTGTGATGGAACACTGTGGTATTTCTTTGTGGGTCTGTGTAATCTGAGGGAAATATGTGTCTCTAATATGGTCATACATTGGGCAGGAGGTTAGGAAGTGCAGCTCAGTTTCCACCTCAATTTGTGGGCAGTGTGCACATAGCCTGTAATCTCTTGAGAGCCATGTCTGCCTTCGGTGGCCTTTCTCAATAGCAAGGCTATGCTCACTGAGTCTATACATAGTCAAAGCTTTCCTTAAGTTTGGGTCAGTCACAGTGGTCAGGTATTCTGCCGCTGTGTACTCTCTGTTTAGGGCCAAATAGCATTCTAGTTTGCTCAGTTTTTTTGTTAATTCTTTCCAATGTGTCAAGTAATTATCTTTTTGTTTTCTCATGATTCGGTTGGGTCTGGGGCTCTGTGGGGTGTGTTTGTGTTTGTGAACAGAGCCCTAGGACCAGCTTGCTTAGGGGACTCTTCTCCAGGTTCACCTCTCTGTAGGTGATTGCTTTGTAATGGAAGGTTTGGGAATCGCTTCCTTTTAGGTGGTTGTAGAATATAACGTATATTTTCTGGATTTTGATCATTAGCGGGTATCGGCCTAATTCTGCTCTGCACACATTATTTGGTGTTTTATGTTGTACACAGAGGATATTTTAGTAGAATTCTGCATGCAGAGACTCAATTTGATGTTTGTCCCATTTTGTGAATTATTGGTTGGGAGCGGACCCCAGACCTCACAACCATAAAGGGCAATGGGTTCTATAACCGATTGCCAGTATTTTTAGACAGATGCTAATTCTCTCTCTCTCTCTCTCTCTCTCTATCTCTATCTCCTCTCTCTCTCTCTTTGTCCTCTCTCTCGATCTTTCTTCTCATGCTGTCTTTCTCCTCTCTCTCTCTCTATCTTTCTTCTCTCTCTCTATCTTTCTTCTCTCTCTCTACCTTTCTTCTCTCGCTCTCTCGCTCTCTCCATCCCCTGTCTATCCTTGACCTTTTCCTTTAAGGAAATCTCCAGGCAACTAGAGACCATCTCCACTTTCGGTTTCAGCATCAGTTACTGTGTTTTTTATCAGGCTCTCCCTCTCTCTCCCTCTCTCCATAAGTGGCCTGATGGGGTTGGAGGGGTGGAAGAGGTGTGTGTGCTTGTGTGTTCGTGCGTTTGTGTGTGTGTAAAATGGGGTGGGGGGGTACCGAGAGAGTTGGAATGGAGAGTCTAAATCAATGTGGGCCAATAGAGAGAGCCTTACCTTTGATCAGCGGAGAAAGAAGAGACGAAGAAGAGGGGAGATAGGAAGGAGAGCTGAATGCAGATTGTCTTTCACTGGAGTCCCTTCTCTGTACCTTCCTCCTCCTCTCTCCCTTCTCTTCTCTGTACCCTCCTCCTCCTCTCTCCCTTCTCTTCTCTGTACCTTCCTCCTCCTCTCTCCCTTCTCTTCTCTGTACCCTCCTCCTCTCTCCCTTCTCTTCTCTGTACCTTCCTACTCCTCTCTCCTTCCTCCTCCTCTCTCCCTTCTCTTCTCTGTACCTTCCTCCTCCTCTCTCCTTCCCCCTCCTCTCTCCCTTCTCTTCTCTGTACCCTCCTCCTCTCTCCCTTCTCTTCTCTGTACCTTCCTCCTCCTCTCTCCTTCCTCCTCCTCTCTCCCTTCTCTTCTCTGTACCTTCCTCCTCCTCTCTCCATCCCTCCTCCTCTCCTTTCTCCTCCTCTCCTTCCTCCTCCTCTCTCCTTCCCCCTCCTCTCTCCTTCCCCCTCCTCTCTCCATCCCTCCTCCTCTCCATCCCTCCTCCTCTCCTTCCTCCTCCTCCTCTCCTTCCTCCTCCTCTCTCCTCCCCCCTCCTCTCTCCATCCCTCCTCCTCTCCTTTCCCCTCCTCTCTCCCTTCTCTTCTCTTTACCTTCCTCCTCCTCTCTACTTCCCCCTCCTCTCTCCCTTCTCGTCTCTTTACCTTTCCCCTCCTCTCTCCATCCCTCCTCCTCTCCTTCCTCCTCCTTTCTCCTCCCCCCTCCTCTCTCCCTTCTCTTCTCTTTACCTTCCTCCTCCTCTCTCCTTCCCCCTCCTCTCTCCTTTCCCCTCCTCTCTCCTTTCTCCTCCTCTCCTTCCTCCTCCTCTCTCCCTTCACTTCTCTGTACCTTCCCCCTCATCTCTCCATCCTTCCTCCTCCTCTCTCCTTTCTCCTCCTCTCTCCCTTCTCTTCTCTTTACCTTTCCCCTCCTCTCTCCTTTCTCCTCCTCTCTCCTTCCCCCTCCTCTCTCTTACCCCTCCAAACGCACGTGGATTATCAGTCTAAGATCACATTCATTAATAAGCATTGTCCCATACGGCGTCTGTCTCGCTCAGAGCAGGTTGGCAGGGAGAACAGAGCAGCTGTTGTTACCTCAACAGGTCTGAATGTGTGTTGTACAGACAGAGTGGCTGGGTCCTAAATGGTACTATAGGGCGCTGGTCAAAAGCAGTGCACAATATAGGGAATAGGGCTCTGGTCAAAAGCAGTGCACTATAAAGGGAATAGGGTGCCATTTGGGATCCAACTAGTATCTTCAGTAACAGTGGTCTTCAGTAACAGTAGTCTTCAGTAACAGTAGTCTTCAGTAACAGTAGTCTTCAGTAACAGTAGTCTTCAGTAGCAGTAGTCTTCAGTAGCAGTAGTCTTCAGTAACAGTAGTCTTCAGTAACAGTAGTCTTCAGTAGCAGTAGTCTTCAGTAGCAGTAGTCTTCAGTAGCAGTGGTCTTCAGTAGCAGTAGTCTTCAGTAGCAGTGGTCTTCAGTAGCAGTAGTCTTCAGTAACAGTAGTCTTCAGTAACAGTAGTCTTCAGTAACAGTAGTCTTCAGTAACAGTAGTCTTCAGTAACAGTAGTCTTCAGTAGCAGTAGTCTTCAGTAGCAGTAGTCTTCAGTAGCAGTGGTCTTCAGTAACAGTAGTCTTCAGTAACAGTAGTCTTCAGTAACAGTAGTCTTCAGTAACAGTAGTCTTCAGTAACAGTAGTCTTCAGTAACAGTAGTCTTCAGTAACAGTAGTCTTCAGTAACAGTGGTCTTCAGTAGCAGTGGTCTTCAGTAGCAGTGGTCTTCAGTAGCAGTGGTCTTCAGTAGCAGTGGTCTTCAGTAGCAGTAGTCTTCAGTAGCAGTAGTCTTCAGTAACAGTAGTCTTCAGTAACAGTAGTCTTCAGTAACAGTAGTCTTCAGTAACAGTGGTCTTCAGTAACAGTGGTCTTCAGTAACAGTGGTCTTCAGTAGCAGTGGTCTTCAGTAACAGTAGTCTTCAGTAACAGTAGTCTTCAGTAACAGTAGTCTTCAGTAACAGTAGTCTTCAGTAACAGTGGTCTTCAGTAACAGTGGTCTTCAGTAACAGTGGTCTTCAGTAGCAGTGGTCTTCAGTAACAGTAGTCTTCAGTAGCAGTGGTCTTCAGTAACAGTAGTCTTCAGTAACAGTAGTCTTCAGTAACAGTAGTCTTCAGTAACAGTAGTCTTCAGTAACAGTAGTCTTCAGTAGCAGTAGTCTTCAGTAACAGCGGTCTTCAGTAACAGTAGTCTTCAGTAACAGTGGTCTTCAGTAACAGTAGTCTTCAGTAACAGTAGTCTTCAGTAACAGTAGTCTTCAGTAACAGTAGTCTTCAGTAACAGTAGTCTTCAGTAACAGTAGTCTTCAGTAGCAGTAGTCTTCAGTAGCAGTGGTCTTCAGTAACAGTAGTCTTCAGTAGCAGTAGTCTTCAGTAACAGCGGTCTTCAGTAACAGTAGTCTTCAGTAACAGTGGTCTTCAGTAACAGTGGTCTTCAGTAGCAGTGGTCTTCAGTAGCAGTGGTCTTCAGTAGCAGTGGTCTTCAGTAGCAGTAGTCTTCAGTAGCAGTGGTCTTCAGTAACAGTGGTCTTCAGTAACAGTGGTCTTCAGTAACAGTAGTCTTCAGTAACAGTGGTCTTCAGTAGCAGTAGTCTTCAGTAGCAGTAGTCTTCAGTAACAGTGGTCTTCAGTAACAGTGGTCTTCAGTAACAGTAGTCTTCAGTAACAGTGGTCTTCAGTAGCAGTAGTCTTCAGTAGCAGTAGTCTTCAGTAGCAGTGGTCTTCAGTAACAGTAGTCTTCAGTAACAGTAGTCTTCAGTAGCAGTAGTCTTCAGTAACAGTAGTCTTATGAGAGTTATGTTGGGGAACGTCCGCAGACTGCTAGGGCGGAGGACTACCAAACACCTCCGAGACGTTGTTGAAAGAGTTATGTTGGGGAGCGTCCGCAGACTGCTAGGGCGGAGGACTACCAAACACCTCTGAGACGTTGTTGAAAAAGTTATGTTGGGGAGCGTCCGCAGGCTGCTAGGGCGGAGGACTAACAAACACCTCCGAGACGTTGTTGAAAGAGTTATGTTGGGGAGCGTCCGCAGACTGCTAGGGCGGAGGACTAACAAACACCTCCGAGACGTTGCTGAAAGAGTTATGTTGGGGAGCGTCCGCAGACTGCTAGGGCGGAGGACTAACAAACACCTCCGAGACGTTGCTGAAAGAGTTATGTTGGGGAGCGTCCGCAGACTGCTAGGGCGGAGGACTAACAAACACCTCCGAGACGTTGTTGAAAGAGTTATGTTGGGGAGCGTCCGCAGACTGCTAGGGCGGAGGACTAACAAACACCTCCGAGACGTTGCTGAAAGAGTTATGTTGGGGAGCGTCCGCAGACTGCTAGGGCGGAGGACTAACAAACACCTCCGAGACGTTGCTGAAAGAGTTATGTTGGGGAACGTCCGCAGACTGCTAGGGCGGAGGACTAACAAACACCTTTTCAGCCACGCAGGACTGACACACAACACACAACCAGTGAATTGATAGACAACAATGGCTGCCTCAATTGACCTTTCAGCTTTTTCTCTGGGCTGTGGGAAGAGGTTACAAAGCCAGGGAGGAGGGACAGGGAGAGGATTACAGAATCCCCTTTCAACCCAACGACAAACAAGACTGACATCTCAGGTCACTGTTCCAGTCGGGCTGGGTGGGGCGGAGGAGGAGGAGGGGTAGCTCTCCACCAGGTAGCTCTCCTCTCTTATTGTCTCAGACCGGAGACAGGAGCAGACAGCAGGCAGTGGGTTGGAACGAGCATTTGTCTCCTCAGACAATGTGTCTGTTTTCAGTCTGAAAGCGTTATTGTTTAGGTGCAGGATAATTACAGACGGTGACTGACTGACTCTTTTAAGGAAGACAACCTGGCCTTCATACGGGAGACAGGCAGGCGAACAGACAGACAAGCAAACTGACAGACAGGCAGGCAGGAGTCTTGTGCTCTCTGATCACCAGAACAGATCAGATCACCAGAACAGATCTGGTCTCAGACCAGACCAGAAAGACCAGACTAGACTAGATCAGACCAGAACACATTAGACCAGACCAGAGAAGACCAGAACACATTAGACCAGACCAGAGCAGACCAGACTAGACTAGATCAGACCAGAGAAGACCAGACTAGACTAGATCAGACCAGAGAAGACCAGAACACATTAGACCAGACCAGAGAAGACCAGAGCCAAGAAGGCCAGAGAAGACCAGAGCCAAGAAGGCCAGAGAAGACCAGAGAAGACCAGAACACATTAGACCAGAGAAGACCAGAACACATTAGACCAGACCAGAGAAGACCAGAGCCAAGAAGGCCAGAGAAGGCCAGAGAAGACCAGAGAAGATCAGAAAAGGCCAGAGAAGACCAGATAAGACCAGACCAGAGAAGACCAGGGAAGACCAGACCAGAGAAGACCAGAGCCAAGAAGACGAGAGAAGACCAGAGAAGACCAGAGAAGACCAGAGAAGACCAGGGAAGACCAGACCAGAGAAGACCAGACCAAAGCGTAGTGGCAGGCTGGGTCTCATTGTCTCTGCCAGGTTTAGATCACAGAGCTGGGTCTCTGCAAGAAACGTCAACATAAAATTCTTCCGAGCAAGCATGGACCTCCTGGCTCTGAGATGTGTCTCCTCCCCCTCCTCCCTTCCTCCCCCCTCCACAAATATACATCTACATCTCAGGACTCTGCAGAGCTCTCCGTGATGGCGGAAATGGGATCCGCACCATATTTACTAAACACGCTTCTGTCAACAATTTAAAGTGAAAATACACAAATAGCGTAAATGAATTGGAGAGAGAGAGAGGGAAGGGCTAAATACCCAGCCGTGTTTATCAGTGGAATGACAGTTGTTCTCCGCTCCCTCACGCAGTGTGTGTGTGTGTGTGTGTGTGTGTGTGTGTGTGTGTGTGTGTGTGTGTGTGTGTGTGTGTGTGTGTGTGTGTGTGTGTGTGTGTGTGTGTGTGTGTGTGTGTGTGTGTGTGTGGTCAGGACCCCCTCCCCCATCCATACACACTCTCACACACACGATGTGGTCTGAATCAACCACCCAAGGATGTTGTGTGTGTGTGTGTGTGTGTGTGTGTGTGTGTGTGTGTGTGTGTGTGTGTGTGTGTGTGTGTGTGTGTGTGTGTGTGTGTGTGTGTGTGTGTGTGTGTGTGAGAGGGTGCTGGAGGGTTCAAGGCAAAGGTGTTATTCTGCAGTTAATGAGAGCTGCAGTGTGTTACTGAGAGCTGCAGTGTGTTACTGAGAGCTGCAGTGTGTTACTGAGAGCTGCTGTCGCTCACACTACAGTGTGTTACTGAGAGCTGCTGTCGCTCACACTACAGTGTGTTACTGACAGCTGCTGTCACTCACACTGCAGTGTGTTAATAAGAGCTGCTGTCACTCACACTGCAGTGTGTTAATAAGAGCTGCTGTCTCTCACACTGCAGTGTGTTACTGAGAGCTGCTGTCGCTCACACTGCAGTGTGTTAATAAGAGCTGCTGTCACTCACACTGCAGTGTGTTACTGAGAGCTGCTGTCTCTCACACTGCAGTGTGTTACTGAGAGCTGCTGTCACTCACACTGCAGTGTGTTACTGAGAGCTGCTGTCTCTCACACTGCAGTGTGTTACTGAGAGCTGCTGTCACTCACACTGCAGTGTGTTACTGAGAGCTGCTGTCACTCACACTGTAGTGTGTTACTGAGAGCTGCTGTCACTCACACTGCAGTGTGTTACTGAGAGCTGCTGTCACTCACACTGCAGTGTGTTACTGAGAGCTGCGGTCTCTCACACTGCAGTGTGTTACTGAGAGATGCTGTCGCTCACACTGCAGTTTGTTACTGAGAGCTGCAGTGTGTTACTGAGAGCTGCTGTCTCTCACACTGCAGTGTGTTACTGAGAGCTGCTGTCACTCACACTGCAGTGTGTTACTGAGAGCTGCTGTCACTCACACTGCAGTGTGTTACTGAGAGCTGCAGTGTGTTACTGAGAGCTGCTGTCTCTCACACTGCAGTGTGTTACTGAGAGCTGCTGTCACTCACACTGCAGTGTGTTACTGAGAGCTGCAGTGTGTTACTGAGAGCTGCTGTCTCTCACATTGCAGTGTGTTACTGAGAGCTGCTGTCACTCACACTGCAGTGTGTTACTGAGAGCTGCTGTGTGTTACTGAGAGCTGCTGTCTCTCACACTGCAGTGTGTTACTGAGAGCTGCTGTCGCTCACACTGCAGTGTGTTACTGAGAGCTGCTGTCGCTCACACTGCAGTGTGTTACTGAGAGCTGCTGTCGCTCACACTGCAGTTTGTTACTGAGAGCTGCAGTGTGTTACTGAGAGCTGCTGTCTCTCACACTGCAGTGTGTTACTGAGAGCTGCTGTCACTCACACTGCAGTGTGTTACTGAGAGCTGCAGTGTGTTACTGAGAGCTGCTGTCTCTCACACTGCAGTGTGTTACTGAGAGCTGCTGTCACTCACACTGCAGTGTGTTACTGAGAGCTGCGGTCTCTCACACTGCAGTGTGTTACTGAGAGCTGCTGTCACTCACACTGCAGTGTGTTACTGAGAGCTGCTGTCACTCACACTGCAGTGTGTTACTGAGAGCTGCTGTCGCTCACACTGCAGTGTGTTAGTGAGAGCTGCTGTCACTCACACTGCAGTGTGTTACTGAGAGCTGCTGTCGCTCACACTGCAGTGTGTTACTGAGAGCTGCTGTCGCTCACACTGCAGTGTGTTACTGAGAGCTGCAGTGTGTTACTGAGAGCTGCTGTCTCTCACACTGCAGTGTGTTACTGAGAGCTGCTGTCACTCACACTGCAGTGTGTTACTGAGAGCTGCAGTGTGTTACTGAGAGCTGCTGTCTCTCACACTGCAGTGTGTTACTGAGAGCTGCTGTCACTCACACTGCAGTGTGTTACTGAGAGCTGCAGTGTGTTACTGAGAGCTGCTGTCTCTCACATTGCAGTGTGTTACTGAGAGCTGCTGTCACTCACACTGCAGTGTGTTACTGAGAGCTGCTGTGTGTTACTGAGAGCTGCTGTCTCTCACACTGCAGTGTGTTACTGAGAGCTGCTGTCGCTCACACTGCAGTGTGTTACTGAGAGCTGCTGTGTGTTACTGAGAGCTGCTGTCTCTCACACTGCAGTGTGTTACTGAGAACTGCTGTCACTCACACTGCAGTGTGTTACTGAGAGCTGCTGTCACTCACACTGCAGTGTGTTACTGAGAGCTGCGGTCTCTCACACTGCAGTGTGTTACTGAGAGCTGCTGTCACTCACACTGCAGTGTGTTACTGAGAGCTGCTGTCACTCACACTGCAGTGTGTTACTGAGAACTGCTGTCGCTCACACTGCAGTGTGTTAGTGAGAGCTGCTGTCACTCACACTGCAGTGTGTTACTGAGAGCTGCTGTCGCTCACACTGCAGTGTGTTACTGAGAGCTGCTGTCGCTCACACTGCAGTGTGTTACTGAGAGCTGCAGTGTGTTACTGAGAGCTGCTGTCTCTCACACTGCAGTGTGTTACTGAGAGCTGCTGTCACTCACACTGCAGTGTGTTACTGAGAGCTGCAGTGTGTTACTGAGAGCTGCTGTCTCTCACATTGCAGTGTGTTACTGAGAGCTGCTGTCACTCACACTGCAGTGTGTTACTGAGAGCTGCTGTGTGTTACTGAGAGCTGCTGTCTCTCACACTGCAGTGTGTTACTGAGAGCTGCTGTCAATCACACTGCAGTGTGTTACTGAGAGCTGCTGTGTGTTACTGAGAGCTGCTGTCTCTCACACTGCAGTGTGTTACTGAGAACTGCTGTCACTCACACTGCAGTGTGTTACTGAGAGCTGCTGTCACTCACACTGCAGTGTGTTACTGAGAGCTGCTGTCGCTCACACTGCAGTGTGTTACTGAGAGCTGATGTCGCTCACACTGCAGTGTGTTACTGAGAGCTGCAGTGTGTTACTGAGAGCTGCTGTCTCTCACACTGCAGTGTGTTACTGAGAGCTGCTGTCACTCACACTGCAGTGTGTTACTGAGAGCTGCAGTGTATTACTGAGAGCTGCTGTCACTCACACTGCAGTGTGTTACTGAGATCTGTAAGCAGACGGACCACTCCTGAACATCCCACCCCACCCCAACCTCACTCCTTCCCCCGCCTCCCCCTCCCATCAACCCCTGCTCTCCTCTCCTCTCACCCATCCCACCCCAACCTCACTCCTTCCCCCGCCTCCCCCTCCCATCAACCTCTGCTCTCCTCTCCTCTCACCCATCCCACCCCAACCTCACTCCTTCCCCCGCCTCCCCCTCCCATCAACCCCTGCTCTCCTCTCCTCTCACCCATCCCAACAGCCAGGCAGATGTGCCCCTCCTCGGGGAATTTTGATTGGATGAAGCGGAGTCTAAAGTTTCCACTCGGACCACCTTGTGAGCCAGAGTTTTGAGGAGGGAGCTTCGCCTCGGCTACCATCCTCCCGTCCGTCCACCTCCGACGGAAACCCCTTCGCTATATAAAGAGAAATAAACCAGAACAATATCCTCCTATATTCCAAATAGCTCAGTCAGATCATTTATACAGGTGATGTTACAGCCTGTGAGCTTCACTATTTAACATGGATTCCGTCTGCTTCCTGGAGTTAATGAATGCATGTCAATAGCCGCTATATAACAAAGAGCCCAACTGTATACTTATAGGTGATATAACAGCCAATCAGCTGTACGTTCTCCTCCGTTCTTCCCTTTCCTCTTCCTGAATGAATGAGTTGTATTCTGTTTATCTCTCTCCTCCTCCTTAGTGAATGAGTTGTATTCTGTTTATCTCTCTCCTCCTCCTTAGTGAATGATTTGTATTCTGTTTATCTCTCTCCTCCTCCTTAGTGAATTAGTTGTATTCTGTTTATCTCTCTCCTCCTCCTTAGTGAATGAGTTGTATTCTGTTTATCTCTCTCCTCCTCCTGAGTGAATGAGTTGTATTCTGTTTATCTCTCTCCTCCTCCTTAGTGAATGAGCTGTATTCTGTTTATCTCTCTCCTCCTTAGTGAATGAGTTGTATTCTGTTTATCTCTCCTCCTCCTCCTTAGTGAATGAGTTGTATTCTGTTTATCTCTCTCCTCCTTAGTGAATGAGTTGTATTCTGTTTATCTCTCCTCCTCCTTAGTGAATGAGTTGTATTCTGTGTATCTCTCTCCTCCTCCTTAGTGAATGAGTTGTATTCTGTTTATCTCTCTCCTCCTCCTTAGTGAATGAGTTGTATTCTGTGTATCTCTCTCCTCCTCCTTAGTGAATGAGTTGTATTCTGTTTATCTCTCTCCTCCTCCTTAGTGAATGAGTTGTATTCTGTTTATCTCTCTTCTCCTTAGTGAATGAGTTGTATTCTGTTTATCTCTCTCCTCCTCCTTAGTGAATGAGTTGTATTCTGTTTATCTCTCTCCTCCTCCTTAGTGAATGAGTTGTATTCTGTTTATCTCTCTCCTCCTCCTGAGTGAATGAGTTGTATTCTGTTTATCTCTCTCCTCCTCCTGAGTGAATGAGTTGTATTCTGTTTATCTCTCTCCTCCTCCTGAGTGAATGAGTTGTATTCTGTTTATCTCTCTCCTCCTCCTGAGTGAATGCGTTGTATTCTGTTTATCTCTCTCCTCCTTAGTGAATGAGTTGTATTCTGTTTATCTCTCTCCTCCTCCTGAGTGAATGAGTTGTATTCTGTTTATCTCTCTCCTCCTCCTTAGTGAATGAGTTGTATTCTGTTTATCTCTCCTCCTCCTTAGTGAATGAGTTGTATTCTGTTTATCTCTCTCCTCCTCCTTAGTGAATGAGTTGTATTCTGTTTATCTCTCTCCTCCTCCTTAGTGAATGAGTTGTATTCTGTTTATCTCTCTCCTCCTTAGTGAATGAGTTGTATTCTGTTTATCTCTCCTCCTCCTTAGTGAATGAGTTGTATTCTGTTTATCTCTCCTCCTCCTCCTTAGTGAATGAGTTGTATTCTGTTTATCTCTCTCCTCCTCCTTAGTGAATGAGCTGTATTCTGTTTATCTCTCTCCTCCTCCTTAGTGAATGAGTTGTATTCTGTTTATCTCTCTCCTCCTTAGTGAATGAGTTGTATTCTGTTTATCTCTCTCCTCCTCCTTAGTGAATGAGTTGTATTCTGTTTATCTCTCTCCTCCTCCTTAGTGAATGAGTTGTATTCTGTTTATCTCTCTCCTCCTTAGTGAATTAGTTGTATTCTGTTTATCTCTCTCCTCCTTAGTGAATGAGTTATATTCTGTTTATCTCTCCTCCTCCTTAGTGAATTAGTTGTATTCTGTTTATCTCTCTCCTCCTCCTTAGTGAATGAGTTGTATTCTGTTTATCTCTCTCCTCCTCCTTAGTGAATTAGTTGTATTCTGTTTATCTCTCTCCTCCTCCTTAGTGAATGAAACGGCATTCCTCCTCCTCTTCATACGAAGAGGAGGAGTAGTGATTCGACCAAAGTGCAGCGGGTTTTGAATACATAATGATTTAATAAAGCAAACGACGAAACACGAAAACAAACACTTGGAAGGATACAAAATAACAAAAACGAATGTAGACTGACCTAAACCATGACAACTTACATACAACACGAAGCACGTAGGAACAGGTACAGACTATTACAAACGAACGAACAAACGCTACAGTCCCGTGTGGTGCGCAGACACAGACACGGACGACAATCACCCACAAACAAACAGTGAGAACAACCTACCTTAATATGACTCTCAATCAGAGGAAACGTCAAACACCTGCCTCTAATTGAGAGCCATACCAGGCAACCCAAAACCAACATAGAAACAGAAAACATAGACTGCCCACCCAAAACTCACGCCCTGACCAATAAACACATACCAAACAACAGAAAACAGGTCAGGAACGTGACAGTGAATGAGTTATATTCTGTTTATCTCTCCTCCTCCTTAGTGAATTAGTTGTATTCTGTTTATCTCTCTCCTCCTCCTTAGTGAATGAGTTGTATTCTGTTTATCTCTCTCCTCCTCCTTAGTGAATGAGTTGTATTCTGTTTATCTCTCTCCTCCTCCTTAGTGAATGAGTTGTATTCTGTTTATCTCTCTCCTCCTCCTTAGTGAATGAGTTGTATTCTGTTTTATCTCTCTCCTCCTCCCTAGTGAATGAGTTGTATTCTGTTTATTTCTCTCCTCCTCCTTAGTGAATGAGTTGTATTCTGTTTATCTCTCTCCTCCTCCTTAGTGAATGAGTTGTATTCTGTTTATCTCTCCTCCTCCTGAGTGAATGAGTTGTATTCTGTTTATCTCTCTCCTCCTCCTTAGTGAATGAGTTTGTATTTAATTGAAGAGAGACTAATTTAGGTTCCCTGGCCACTGTTGGGGTTTGCTGTAATTTGAGGAAAATGTAACTGTTTGGAGCCAGAGGCCAAGAGAGCATGAGTCGGGGAAATGATCTCAGCCATGCTAACAGTTCCATGGGCCACACACACACACAGGTCAACTTTTGTAAGTGTAATGTTTTTGTTTATTATATATTTCACTTGCTTTGGCAATGTTAACATATATGAGAGAGAGAGAGAGAGAGAGAGAGAGAGAGAGAGAGAGAGAGAGAGAGAGAGAGAGAGAGAGAGAGAGAGAGAGAGAGAGAGAGAGAGAGAGAGAGAGAGAGAGAGAGAGAGACAGAGAGAGAGAGAGAGAGAGAGAGAGAATAGACAGAGAGAGAGAGAGAGAGAGAGAGAGAGAGAGAGAGAGAGAGAGAGAGAGAGAGAGAGAATAGACAGAGAGAGAGAGAGAGAGAGAGAGAGAGAGAGAGAGAGAGAGAGAGAGAGAGAGAGAGAGAGAGAGAGAGAGAGAGAGAGAGAGAGAGAGAGAGAGAGAGAGAGAGAGAGAGAGAGAGAGAGAGAGAGAGAGAGAGAGAGAGAGAGAGAGAGAGAGAGAGAGAGAGAGAGAGAGAGAGAGAGAGAGAGAGAGAGAGAGAGAGAGAGAGAGAGAGAGAGAGAGAGAGAGAGAGAGAGAGAGAGAGAGAGAGAGAGAGAGAGAGAGAGAGAGAGAGAGAGAGAGAGAGAGAGAGAGAGAGAGAGAGAGAGAGAGAGAGAGAGAGAGAGAGAGAGAGAGAGAGAGAGAGAGAGAGAATAGACAGAGAGAGAGAGAGACAGAGAGAGAGAGAGAGAGAGAGAGAGAGAGAGAGAGAGAGAGAATAGACAGAGAGAGAGAGAGAGAGAGAGAGAGAGAGAGAGAGAGAGAGAGAGAGAGAGAGAGAGAATAGACAGAGAGAGAGAGAGAGAGAGAGAGAGAGAGAGAGAGAGAGAGAGAGAGAGAGAGAATAGACAGAGAGAGAGAGAGAGAGAGAGAGAGAGAGAGAGAGAGAGACCACTATAGTGGTGACGCAATGCAGCTGGTGCACAATGCTTTAAAAAAAGATGTGTCGATTAAAATGTCCTGGCTTTTCTGAAGTGGTTGTCTTTCCATTTGAGTAGTGGCCCCCCCAGGCCCTTAGCGCTACTCCCCTCTTTGTTGAAATGGGTCCCAGGCAGACACTTGAGTTGTAATTGAGGCTCCAACACAGATTCTCTCTCTCTCTGCTATGCCATTAGGAGGCTTTTCAAAGCCCCGTGCCAACCGATGCATTGTGTTTATGGCCCTGGCCGGTGCAGGAAAGGATTAGTGAACAATGTCTTTATCTAGTCGTCTGCTTTAACGCAGAGGCCCTTTGAAATATGCCGACGCCAGGGTTGGGGAAATACTGGAAAGGAGATGTTGGGTGTGTTCCAAATGGTGCCTTATTCCCTATGTAGTGCACTACTTTAGACCAGAGCCCTATTCCCTATATAGTGCACTACTTTAGACCCTGGGAGAGAGAGAGAGCGAGAGAGATGAGATACTGGGTTTGCACCCTGGGAGAGAGAGAGAGGAGATACTGGGTATGCACCCTGGGAGAGAGAGAGGAGATACTGGGTATGCACCCTGGGAGAGAATGAGAGGAGATACTGGGTATGCACCCTGGGAGAGAGAGAGAGGGGAGATACTGGGTATGCACCCTGGGAGAGAGAGAGAGGAGATACTGGGTATGCACCCTGGGAGAGAATGATGAGATACTGGGTATGCACCCTGGGAGAGAATGAGAGGAGATACTGGGTATGCACCCTGGGAGAGAATGAGGAGATACTGGGTATGCACCCTGGGAGAGAGAGAGAGGAGATACTGGGTATGCACCCTGGGAGAGAATGAGGAGATACTGGGTATGCACCCTGGGAGAGAGAGAGGAGATACTGGGTATGCACCCTGGGAGAGAGAGAGGAGATACTGGGTATGCACCCTGGGAGAGAGAGAGAGGAGATACTGGGTATGCACCCTGGGAGAGAATGAGGAGATACTGGGTATGCACCCTGGGAGAGAGAGAGGAGATACTGGGTTTGCACCCTGGGAGAGAGAGAGAGGAGATACTGGGTATGCACCCTGGGAGAGAATGATGAGATACTGGGTTTGCACCCTGGGAGAGAGAGAGACGAGATACTGGGTATGCACCCTGGGAGAGAGTGAGAGGAGATACTGGGTATGCACCCTGGGAGAGAATGAGGAGATACTGGGTATGCACCCTGGGAGAGAATGAGGAGATACTGGGTATGCACCCTGGGAGAGAGAGAGGAGATACTGGGTTTGCACCCTGGGAGAGAGAGAGAGGAGATACTGGGTATGCACCCTGTGAGAGAGAGAGAGGAGATACTGGGTCGCACCCTGAGAGAGAGAGAAAGAGAGAGGGGAGATACTGAATTAGTTACCTTTGTGTTCAGTGTGTATGGAGAACAGAGGAGAACAGAGGAGAACAGAGGAGAATAGAACAGTGGTAGGTCCTTCGCTGAGCTTTTTAATTTGTGACGCATTACATGCGGCTGACTAAGATAGGAACTCATTACACGTGGCTGACTAGGATAGGAACTAATTACACGTGGCTGACTAGGATAGGAACTCATTACACACGGCTGACTAGGATAGGAACTAATTACACGTGGCTGACTAGGATAGGAACTAATTACACGTGGCTGACTAGGATAGGAACTCATTACACACGGCTGACTAGGATAGGAACTAATTACACACGTCTGACTAGGATAGGAACTCATTACACGTGGCTCACTAGGATAGGAACTAATTACACACGGCTGACTAGGATAGGAACTAATTACACGTGGATGACTAGGATAGGAACTAATTACACGTGGCTGACTAGGATAGGAACTAATTACACACGTCTGACTAGGATAGGAACTCATTACACACGGCTGACTAGGATAGGAACTCATTACACGTGGCTGACTAGGATAGGAAGTAATTACACGCGGCTGACTAGGATAGGAACTCATTACACGTGGCTGACTAGGATAGGAACTAATTACACACGGCTGACTAGGATAGGAACTCATTACACACGGCTGACTAGGATAGGAACTCATTACACGTGGCTGACTAGGATAGGAACTCATTACACGCGGCTGACTAGGATAGGAACTCATTACACGTGGCTGACTAGGATAGGAACTCATTACACGTGGATGACTAGGATAGGAACTCATTACACGTGGATGACTAAGATAGGAACTCATTACACGTGGATGACTAGGATAGGAACTCATTACACGTGGCTGACTAGGATAGGAACTCATTACACACGGCTGACTAGGATAGGAACTCATTACACGTGGCTGACTAGGATAGGAACTCATTACACACGGCTGACTAGGATAGGAACTCATTACACGTGGATGACTAGGATAGTAACTAATTACACGCGGATGATTAGGATAGGAACTAATTACACGTGGCTGACTAGGATAGGAACTCATTACACGTGGCTGACTAGGATAGGAACTAATTACACACGGCTGACTAGGATAGGAACTAATTACACACGGCTGACTAGGATAGGAACTCATTACACACGGCTGACTAGGATAGGAACTAATTACACACGGCTGACTAGGATAGGAACTAATTACACACGGCTGACTAGGATAGGAACTAATTACACACTGCTGACTAGGATATGAACTCATTACACGTGGCTGACTAGGGTAGGAACTAATTACACACGGCTGACTAGGATAGGAACTAATTACACACGGCTGACTAGGATAGGAACTCATTACACGTGGCTGACTAGGATAGGAACTAATTACACACGGCTGACTAGGATAGGAACTAATTACACACGGCTGACTAGGATAGGAACTAGTAACACGCGGCTGACTAGGATAGGAACTCATTACACGTGGCTGACTAGGATAGGAACTAATTACACACGGCTGACTAGGATAGGAACTAATTACACACGGCTGACTAGGATAGGAACTAATTACACGTGGCTGACTAGGATCTCATTACACGTGGCTGACTAGGATAGGAACTAATTACACACGGCTGACTAGGATAGGAACTAATTACACACGACTGACTAGGATAGGAACTAATTACACATGGCTGACTAGGATAGGAACTAATTATACGTGGCTGACTAGGATAGGAACTAATAACACGTGGCTGACTAGGATAGGAACTAATTACACACGGCTGACTAGGATAGGAACTAATTACACACGGCTGACTAGGATAGTAACTAATTACACACGGCTGACTAGGATAGGAACTAATTACACACGGCTGACTAGGATAGGAACTAGTAACACGCGGCTGACTAGGATAGGAACTCATTACACGTGGCTGACTAGGATAGGAACTAATTACACACGGCTGACTAGGATAGGAACTAATTACACACGGCTGACTAGGATAGGAACTAATTACACGTGGCTGACTAGGATCTCATTACACGTGGCTGACTAGGATAGGAACTAATTACACACGGCTGACTAGGATAGGAACTAATTACACACGACTGACTAGGATAGGAACTAATTACACATGGCTGACTAGGATAGGAACTAATTACACGCGGCTGACTAGGATAGGAACTAATTACACGTGGCCGACTAGGATAGGAACTAATTACACACGGCTGACTAGGATAGGAACTCATTACACGTGGCTGACTAGGATAGGAACTAATAACACGTGGCTGACTAGGATAGGAACTAATTACACACGGCTGACTAGGATAGGAACTAATTACACACGGCTGACTAGGATAGTAACTAATTACACACGGCTGACTAGGATAGGAACTCATTACACGTGGCTGACTAGGATAGGAACTCATTACACACGGCTGACTAGGATAGGAACTCATTACACGTGGCTGACTAGGATAGGAACTCATTACACACGGCTGACTAGGATAGGAACTAATTACACGTGGATGACTAGGATAGGAACTAATTACACGTGGCTGACTAGGATAGGAACTCATTACACGTGGCTGACTAGGATAGGAACTAATTACACACGTCTGACTAGGATAGGAACTAATTACACGTGGCTGACTAGGATAGGAACTAATTACACGTGGCTGACTAGGATAGGAACTAATTACACGTGGCTGACTAGGATAGGAACTAATTACACACGGCTGACTAGGATAGGAACTAATTACACACGGCTGACTAGGATAGTAACTAATTACACACGGCTGACTAGGATAGGAACTCATTACACGTGGCTGACTAGGATAGGAACTCATTACACACGGCTGACTAGGATAGGAACTAATTACACGTGGATGACTAGGATAGGAACTAATTACACGTGGCTGACTAGGATAGGAACTAATTACACGTGGCTGACTAGGATAGGAACTAATTACACGTGGATGACTAGGATAGGAACTCATTACACGTGGATGACTAGGATAGGAACTCATTACACGTGGCTGACTAGGATAGGAACTAATTACACACGGCTGACTAGGATAGGAACTAATTACACACGGCTGACTAGGATAGTAACTAATTACACACGGCTGACTAGGATAGGAACTCATTACACGTGGCTGACTAGGATAGGAACTCATTACACACGGCTGACTAGGATAGGAACTAATTACACGTGGATGACTAGGATAGGAACTCATTACACGTGGCTGACTAGGATAGGAACTAATTACACGTGGCTGACTAGGATAGGAACTAATTACACGTGGATGACTAGGATAGGAACTCATTACACGTGGATGACTAGGATAGGAACTCATTACACGTGGATGACTAGGATAGGAACTCATTACACGCGGATGACTAGGATAGGAACTCATTACACGTGGATGACTAGGATAGGAACTCATTACACGCGGATGACTAGGATAGGAACTCATTACACGTGGATGACTAGGATAGGAACTCATTACACGCGGATGACTAGGATAGGAACTAATTACACACGGATGACTAGGATAGGAACTAATTTCTTCTTCTTGATGTAGTTGTAATATTATTGTCAGTATTATTAGTGTGTTTAAACTGGGGGTTAGCCTTGCAGGGTACAGGGCTGCTGCATCCTTCCTTGTTGATAGAACCTCGTCGTGTTTGGAACGAGGGCACCTCTCTATTCATCCCACTGTCAGTGTGCTACACCCTCCATGTGATTCTGAATACACACACACACTTGACAGTCAACTTTAGAATGAACCACTGCCCGTTCTGTTTAGTCTTGCGGATCTGGGCATTGCTTTTCTTTCTTCCCGGGCTGTCTCCTAAATACTCCACAGTGAAAAACCAGCGCTTACATGAACAGAAAAGGGAAATGGCTGTATAATACTATATGTAGGCTGTATATCACTGTATATAGTCTATATATAACTGGATATAGACTAGATATAACTGGATATAGACTGTATATAACTGGATATAGACTATATATACCTGGATATAGACTATATATAACTGGATATAGACTGTATATAACTGGATATAGACTAGATATAACTGGATATAGACTATATATAACTGGATATATTAACTATATATAACTGGATATAGACTATATATAACTGGATATAGACTAGATATAACTGGATATGGACTATATATAACTGGATATAGACTATATATAACTGGATATATGAACTATATATAACTGGATATGGACTATATATAACTGGATATAGACTATATATAACTGGATATATTAACTATATATAACTGGATATGGACTATATATAACTGGATATAGACTGTACATAACTGGATATAGACTATATATAACTGGATATAGACTAGATATAACTGGATATAGACTATATATAACTGGATATAGACTATATATAACTGGATATAGACTGTATATAACTGGATATAGACTAGATATAACTGGATATGGACTATATATAACTGGATATAGACTATATATAACTGGATATAGACTATATATAACTGGATATAGACTATATATAACTGGATATGGACTATATATAACTGGATATAGACTATATATAACTGGATATATTAACTATATATAACTGGATATGGACTATATATAACTGGATATATTAACTATATATAACTGGATATAGACTATATATAACTGGATATAGACTATATATAACTGGATATGGACTGGATATAGACTATATATAACTGGATATAACTGGATATAGACTATATATATAACTGGATATAACTGGATATAGACTATATATAACTGGATATAACTGGATATAGACTATATATAACTGGATATACCTGGATATAGACTATATATAACTGGATATAACTGGATATAGACTATATATAACTGGATATGGACTGTATATAACTGGATATAGACTATATATAACTGGATATAGACTATATATAACTGGATATAGACTATATATAACTGGATATATTAACTATATATAACTGCATATAGACTATATATAACTGGATATAGACTATATATAACTGGATATGGACTGTATATAACTGGATATGGACTATATATAACTGGATATGGACTATATATAACTGGATATATTAACTATATATACCTGGATATGGACTATATATAACTGGATATAGACTATATATAACTGGATATAGACTATATATAACTGGATATAGACTATATATAACTGGATATAGACTATATATAACTGGATATAGACTATATATAACTGGATATAGACTGTATATAACTGGATATAGACTATATATAACTGGATATAGACTGTATATAACTGGATATAGACTGTATATAACTGGATATAGACTATATATAACTGGATATAGACTGTATATAACGGGATATGGACTATATATAACTGGATATGGACTGTATATAACTGTATATGGACTGTATATAACTGGATATAGACTATATATAACTGGATATAGACTATATATAACTGGATATAGACTATATATAACTGGATATAGACTATATATAACTGGATATAGACTGTATATAACGGGATATGGACTGTATATAACTGGATATAGACTGTACATAGCTGGATATAGACTATATATAACTGGATATGGACTATATATAACTGGATATGGACTGTATATAACTGGATATAGACTATATATAACTGGATATGGACTGGATATAGACTATATATAACTGGATATAACTGAATATAGACTATATATAACTGGATATGGACTATATATAACTGTATATAACTGGATATAGACTGTATATAACTGGATATAGACTATATATAACTGGATATGGACTGTATATAACTGGATATGGACTGTATATAACTGGATATAGACTATATATAACTGGATATAGACTATATATAACTGGATATAGACTATATATAACTGGATATAGACTATATATAACTGGATATAGACTGTATATAACGGGATATGGACTGTATATAACTGGATATAGACTGTATATAACTGGATATAGACTGTATATAACTGGATATAGACTGTATATAACTGGATATAGACTATATATAACTGGATATGGACTATATATAACTGGATATAGACTATATATAACTGGATATAGACTGTATATAACTGGATATAGACTGTATATAACTGGATATAGACTGTATATAACTGGATATAGACTATATATAACTGGATATGGACTATATATAACTGGATATGGACTGTATATAACTGGATATAGACTAGATATAACTGGATATGGACTATATATAACTGGATATAGACTATATATAACTGGATATAGACTATATATAACTGGATATGGACTATATATAACTGGATATAGACTATATATAACTGGATATAGACTATATATAACTGGATATAGACTATATATAACTGGATATGGACTATATATAACTGGATATAGACTATATATAACTGGATATGGACTATATATAACTGGATATGGACTATATATAACTGGATATAGACTATATATAACTGGATATGGACTGTATATAACGGGATATGGACTATATATAACTGTTTATAACTGGATATAGACTGTACATAGCTGGATATAGACTATATATAACTGGATATGGACTGTATATAACTGGATATGGACTGTATATAACTGGATATAGACTATATATAACTGGATATGGACTATATATAACTGGATATAGACTGTATATAACTGGATATAGACTATATATAACTGGATATAGACTGTATATAACTGGATATAGACTATATATAACTGGATATATTAACTATATATAACTGCATATAGACTATATATAACTGGATATAGACTATATATAACTGGATATGGACTGTATATAACTGGATATGGACTGTATATAACTGGATATGGACTATATATAACTGGATATATTAACTATATATAACTGGATATAGACTGTATATAACTGGATATAGACTGTATATAACTGGATATAGACTATATATAACTGGATATAGACTATATATAACGGGATATGGACTATATATAACTGCATATAGACTATATATAACTGGATATAGACTATATATAACTGGATATAGACTATATATAACTGGATATGGACTATATATAACTGGATATGGACTGTATATAACTGGATATAGACTATATATAACTGGATATAGACTGTATATAACGGGATATGGACTATATATAACTGGATATGGACTGTATATAACTGGATATAGACTATATATAACTGGATATAGACTGTATATAACTGGATATAGACTATATATAACTGGATATGGACTGTATATAACGGGATATGGACTATATATAACTGGATATGGACTGTATATAACGGGATATGGACTATATATAACTGGATATAGACTGTACATAGCTGGATATAGACTATATATAACTGGATATGGACTGTATATAACTGGATATGGACTATATATAACTGGATATAGACTATATATAACTGGATATGGACTGTATATAACTGGATATGGACTATATATAACTGTATATAACTGGATATAGACTATATATAACTGGATATGGACTATATATAACTGTATATAACTGGATATAGACTGTACATAGCTGGATATAGACTGTATATAACTGGATATAGACTATATATAACTGGATATAGACTGTATATAACTGGATATAGACTAGATATAACTGGATATGGACTATATATAACTGGATATAGACTATATATAACTGGATATAGACTGTATATAACTGGATATAGACTATATATAACTGGATATAGACTGTATATAACTGGATATAGACTATATATAACTGGATATGGACTATATATAACTGGATATAGACTGTATATAACTGGATATAGACTAGATATAACTGGATATGGACTATATATAACTGGATATAGACTATATATAACTGGATATGGACTGTATATAACTGGATATGGACTATATATAACTGGATATAGACTATATATAACTGGATATAGACTATATATAACTGGATATAGACTATATATAACTGGATATGGACTATATATAACTGGATATAGACTATATATAACTGGATATGGACTGTATATAACTGGATATAGACTATATATAACTGGATATAGACTATATATAACTGGATATAGACTATATATAACGGGATATGGACTATATATAACTGTTTATAACTGGATATAGACTGTACATAGCTGGATATAGACTATATATAACTGGATATGGACTGTATATAACTGGATATGGACTATATATAACTGGATATAGACTGTATATAACTGGATATGGACTATATATAACTGGATATAGACTGTACATAACTGGATATAGACTATATATAACTGGATATAGACTATATATAACTGGATATAGACTATATATAACTGGATATGGACTGTATATAACTGGATATAGACTGTATATAACTGGATATAGACTATATATAACTGGATATGGACTATATATAACTGGATATAGACTATATATAACTGGATATAGACTGTATATAACTGGATATAGACTATATATAACTGGATATAGACTGTATATAACTGGATATAGACTATATATAACTGGATATGGACTATATATAACTGGATATAGACTGTATATAACTGCATATAGACTATATATAACTGGATATGGACTATATATAACTGGATATAGACTATATATAACTGGATATGGACTGTATATAACTGGATATAGACTATATATAACTGGATATAGACTATATATAACTGGATATAGACTATATATAACTGGATATAGACTATATATAACTGGATATGGACTATATATAACTGGATATAGACTATATATAACTGGATATGGACTGTATATAACTGGATATAGACTATATATAACTGGATATAGACTATATATAACTGGATATGGACTGTATATAACGGGATATGGACTATATATAACTGTTTATAACTGGATATAGACTGTACATAGCTGGATATAGACTATATATAACTGGATATGGACTGTATATAACTGGATATGGACTATATATAACTGGATATAGACTGTATATAACTGGATATGGACTATATATAACTGGATATAGACTATATATAACGGGATATAGACTATATATAACTGGATATGGACTATATATAACTGGATATAGACTATATATAACTGGATATGGACTATATATAACTGGATATGGACTATATATAACTGGATATAGGCTTTGAAAGGGATTTGAAGTTGGCCAGACTTAGAAGGTGTCAGTCAGAGTGGTGAATATATACACTGCTCAAAAAAATAAAGGGAACACTTAAACAACACAATGTAACTCCAAGTCAATCACACTTCTGTGAAATCAAACTGTCCACTTAGGAAGCAACACTGATTGACAATAAATTTCACATGCTGTTGTGCAAATGGAATAGACAAAAGGTGGAAATTATAGGCAATTAGCAAGACACCCCCAAAAAAGGAGTGATTCTGCAGGTGGTGACCACACACCACTTCTCAGTTCCTATGCTTCCTGGCTGATGTTTTGGTCACTTTTGAATGCTGGCGGTGCTCTCACTCTAGTGGTAGCATGAGACGGAGTCTACAACCCACACAAGTGGCTCAGGTAGTGCAGTTCATCCAGGATGGCGCATCAATGCGAGCTGTGGCAAAAAGGTTTGCTGTGTCTGTCAGCGTAGTGTCCAGAGCATGGAGGCGCTACCAGGAGACAGGCCAGTACATCAGGAGACGTGGAGGAGGCCGTAGGAGGGCAACAACCCAGCAGCAGGACCGCTACCTCCGCCTTTGTGCAAGGAGGTGCACTGCCAGAGCCCTGCAAAATGACCTCCAGCAGGCCACAAATGTGCATGTGTCAGCATATGGTCTCACAAGGGGTCTGAGGATCTCATCTCGGTACCTAATGGCAGTCAGGCTACCTCTCGCGAGCACATGGAGGGCTGTGCGGCCCCACAAAGAAATGCCACCCCACACCATGACTGACTCATCGCCAAACCGGTCATGCTGGAGGATGTTGCAGGCAGCAGAACGTTCTCCACGGCGTCTCCAGACTCTGTCACGTCTGTCACATGTGCTCATGTGCTCAGTGTGAACCTGCTTTCATCTGTGAAGAGCACAGGGCGCCAGTGACGAATTTGCCAATCTTGGTGTTCTCTGGCAAATGCCAAACGTCCTGCACGGTGTTGGGCTGTAAGCACAACCCCCACCTGTGGACGTCGGGCCCTCATACCACCCTCATGGAGTCTGTTTCTGACCGTTTGAGCAGACACATGCACATTTGTGGCCTGCTGGAGGTCATTTTGCAGGGCGCTGGCAGTGCACCTCCTTGCACAAAGGCGGAGGTAGCGGTCCTGCTGCTGGGTTGTTGCCCTCCTACGGCCTCCTCCACGTCTCCTGATGTACTGGCCTGTCTCCTGGTAGCGCCTCCATGCTCTGGACACTACGCTGACAGACACAGCAAACCTTTTTGCCACAGCTCGCATTGATGTGCCATCCTGGATGAACTGCACTACCTGAGCCACTTGTGTGGGTTGTAGACTCCGTCTCATGCTACCACTAGAGTGAGAGCACCGCCAGCATTCAAAAGTGACCAAAACATCAGCCAGGAAGCATAGGAACTGAGAAGTGGTCTGTGGTCACCACCTGCAGAATCACTCCTTTTTTGGGGGTGTCTTGCTAATTGCCTATAATTTCCACCTTTTGTCTATTCCATTTGCACAACAGCATGTGAAATTTATTGTCAATCAGTGTTGCTTCCTAAGTGGACAGTTTGATTTCACAGAAGTGTGATTGACTTGGAGTTACATTGTGTTGTTTAAGTGTTCCCTTTATTTTTTTGAGCAGTGTATATATGTAGGGTCTGTAGTGATGGGAGAGAAGGACATGACACACACACACACACACACACACACACACACACACACACACACACACACACACACACACACACACACACACACACACACACACACCACACACACACACACACACACATACACACACACACACACACACACACACACACACACACACACACTCACACACAGCTACATCTCTTTGGCTATTATCCCAACGCTGGCATCCAGACACAGCCCAGTCCAAGCCCAGCGTTCCCTCTCAATAACACCCAGGTGAAACCTTGAATGAATGAATATAGTTCTGCTCAGTTCCCTGTAACTGAGGAACACACGCTGTGTTAGTATGGGTTCTGTTCCTGCTGGGGAGAGTTGATGGACAGATCATGTGTGAGATTCTTCAGATTCAGATGGCATGTTGAACGTTGAAATGGTCTTGAATGATGAAGGGCCCTGAGAGACCCCGCTGCTCTTATATCAAAATGTCATCAGACCAAACCCTGCAAGGCGGTCCTCTGCTTCCATTACATGGAGGCATTTCCTATTATGTTTAACTGACAGTGTCTGTGTCCTGTTCTCTCTCTCTCTCTCTCTCTCTCTCTCTCTCTCTCTCTCTCTCTCTCTCTCTCTCTCTCTCTCTCTCTCTCTCTCTCTCTCTCTCTCTGTCTCTCTCTCTCTCTCTGTCTCTCTCTCTCTCTCTGTCTCTCTCTGTCTCTCTCTGTCTCTCTCTGTCTCTCTCTCTCTCTCTCTCTGTCTCTCTCTGTCTCTCTCTCTCTCTCTCTCTCACGCGCTCTCGCTCTCGCGCTCTCTCTCTCTCTCACTCTCTCTCTCTCTCTCTCTCTCTCTCTCTCTCTCTCTCTCTCTCTCTCTCTCTCTCTCTCTCTCTCTCTCTCTCTCTCTCTCAATTCAATTCAATTCAATTTGCTTTATTGGCATGACGTAACAATGTACATATTGCCAAAGCTTATTTACAATATAAAAATGAGAATCAAAAATGTCAACGGGACAACAGTAACAACAATAACCAACGGTCAAAATAACCATACATTCAACAATAACAATAAGCATACAGTAGAGGACATGTGCAGGTTGACTGGTCTGTCAGACACTGTCCCTCAACTTATGGCAGGCAGCAATGTAGTGCGCTGCCAACCCACAGCTCTCTGCGTCCTCCCCCAACAGAACGGGTAGCCTATCCTCATCAGAGAGGTCTTCGAAACCTCTAATTGTTTTATATTTTTGACATTTTGTCAGGAAATGCAGCTCCGTCTCAGGTTCTGCTGTGGTGCAGTGGTTGCACAGCCTTTCCTCTACAGGGAGCCAGGTTTTCCTGGGTCTACCCTTCTCAATGGCAAGGCTGTGCTCACTGAGCCTGTACTTTGTCAAGGTTCTTCTAAGATTTTGATCAGTAACCATGGTCAAATATTTAGCCACGGTGTACTGTCGATTTAGGGCCAGATAGCACTGCATTTTGCTTTGTGTTTGTGCTTGTGTTTCCCAATAAGCAATATAGTTTTGTTTTGACTGTGTTGTAATTTTGTTTATTCTGATTGATTGGATGTTCTGGTCCTGAGGCGTGTTAGTAGAACAGGTTTGTGAACTCAGCCCCAGGACCAGCTGGATGAGGGGACTCTTTTCTTTGCTCAGCTCTTGGTATTGCAGGGCTTGGTAGTGATATGAGAGGGGGTCACTGTATTTTAGATACAGTTTCCAAAACTTAATTGCTCTTTTTTGAGTTTTTATTATTAGTGGATATTTGCCTAATTCTGTCCTGCATGCATTGTTTGTAGTTTTCCTCTGGACATGTAGGAGAATCTTACAGAACTCTGCATGCAGGGTTTCAATGGGGTGTTTGTCCCATTTGATGAAATCTTGTTTTGCAAGTGGACCCCACACCTCGCTGCCATAAAGTGCAATTGGTTCAATGACATATTCAATTAGTTTTAGCCAAATTTTAATAGGTATTTCAATTTGAATTTGCTTTTTAATGGCGTAGAATGCCCTGCGTGCTTTCTCTCTCAATTCATTCACTGCCTCATTAAGGTGTCCAGTTGAGCTTATTTTTAAACCTAAGTAATTGTAGTGTGTACAGTACTCTATATATTTTGTACCAATTGAGAACTTTGGTCTAATTCCCTGACATCTGGATCTTCTCTGGAAAATCATTATTTGAGTCTTTTTGGGGTTTACTGCCAGGTCCAGGCTCTGCTGTAGGCCATGTGCTGTGGGTGACAGCAGGCATAGGTCATCTGCGAAGAGTAGGCATTTAACTTCTGAATTGTGGAGACTAACACTCTCTCTCTCTCTCTTTCTCTCTCTCTCTCTGTCTCTCTCTCTCTCTCTCTCTCTCTCTCTCTCTCTCTCTCTCTCTCTCTCTCTCTCTCTCTCTCTCTCTCTCTCTCTCTCTCTCTCTCTCTCTCTCTCTCTCTCTCTCTCTCTCTGACCAGTCGTCTGGATGCCAACCACATCTCCAGTGTTCCTCGGAGCTGCTTCGACGGCCTCCAGTCTCTACGTCACCTGTGGCTGGATGACAACTCCTTGACGGAGGTGCCGGCTGACGCCCTGGGGGCCCTGTCCTCCCTGCAAGCCATGACCCTGGCTCTCAACAGAATCACACATATACCTGACCGGGCCTTCACTAACCTCTCCTCCCTGGTGGTCCTGTGAGTACTGGATACTACCATGTCCTCTCTTCCTCCATCTTCCCTCTGTCCTTCTCTCCATCCCCCTCTCTTTCCCTGGCCAACCTCTTCAGCCTGGTGGTCCTGTGAGTACTGG